>NC_041382.1:527480670-527487950 GCF_002162155.2 Triticum dicoccoides
GCCCTCCCCTTGTGGGCCCCTCATGGCTCCACCGACCTACTTCTTCCTCCTATATATATATATATTCATATAACCCGAAAACATCCAGGAGCACCACGAAACCCTATTTCCACCGTCGCAACCTTCTGTACCCAAGAGATCCCATCTTGGGGCCTTTTCCGGCGCTCCGCCGGAGGGGGCATCGATCACGGAGGGCCTCTACATCAACTCCATGGCCCCTCCGATGATGTGTGAGTAATTTCCTTCAGACCTTCGGGTCAATAGCTATTAGCTAGATGGCTTCTTCTCTCTCTTTGAATCTCAATACAAAGTTCTCCTCGATTGTGACGCCCCGAGACCGATGCGCTAGGTGTCTCCCAGTTATTCGCCGTCGTTGCCATGTCATTCGCTTGCGTGTGCATCTTGTCATTGCATCATGTGTATTGCATCATCATGTTTTTGAAACATGCATCTGTCCCGGTTTCTCAGTTCTTTCCGTTACCCGTTCTGAGCCCAGACACACTTGCACGCGCCTGCGGCACGTCCGAAATATTATTTTATAGGTGGCCAGAAAATGTTCTCAGAATGGGATGGAAGTTGGTGTGTGGTCTTATTATAGTGTAGATAGACCGCCTGTCAAGTTTCATCGCATTTGGAGTCTGTTTGATGCCCCAATAACTATAGCGGCAGTATAGCCGGTCTTTTCGTCGGACGTTTCCGGTATCCGGAAACATGTGCCAGGCTTTCCTCTTTTTCCTCCCTAGACCATCTACATAGTCCGCTACCAACCGCCAGGCCCCGAAACCCCTCCTTGAACAGTGCATCGAACCCCTCGAGTGCGCGTCCGAAAGCTATCCCGGACTCGACCTGGGCAGTCGTCACCGTTGGATTCGGATCATCCCCAAACATCTATAAAATGTCTCTGTTTTCTTATTTGAACTTCCCAAGCCTATTTTATCTCGACCGTCTGATTTTGATCGGATGATCCAAACTCCACTTTTTCCTATATATACAAACCTTCTTGTCCATTTTTTTAGACCAATCCCTAGCACTAGCCCCTACCCAATCCCTATCTGTGATATATAAAGCAGATGAAACCCTAGACCACTAGGTTGTCCCGTCCATTCCATCCATCCCGCCGCCACCTCCTAGTTCCATCGGGATCTCACCCAGTTGACCTCCTCTTTTTCACCAACCGGCCAACCACCTTCTTCCTCAGATCCAATCCAGCAACATCCCAATTCGTCTCCACCGACCTGTCCCGATACAAGCGTCGAGCCCCACCTGTGTAGCGCGCGCCCAAGCGAGGAACCTGAACCCCTGGAGCTCCTGCGCCGCCCTCTGCCTTCCTCTCATGCTCGCGCCCAAGTGGGAGGGCTCTGTCCATGAGCTCCCGCTGCTCCAGCGTCGGCCCGAGCAACCTCTCTCCCCTACCGTCTCTGGCACCGCGCCGGCGAGCGCCACTGCCGGAGCTTCTTCGTCCGCTGCCCGCACCTGCAAGGACCCCGCCGCCTGCGACCAAGACCAGCACCCAGGCTGTCCCTCTCCTTCCTCTAGCGCATCTTCGCTTCCTTGATGCTCTTTCTCATCTCTCTCTCTCCCTGTACTTGTCGTAGCAGGGGACCGCCCTCGCCTTCCTCCACCGCCATTGCCCGTCCTCGGCCGGATCCCGCCGTCAGGGCCCCGTCCCCGCCGCCGGCACCCCCAAGTCCCACTGTCGCTGTCGTTCCCCTACCATGGCGCCTCGGCCTCCTCTGCTTCCCGCTCGCCCGCTCGTTGACCGCAGCCGCGCGCTCGTGCAGCACGTCACTTGACCGCTACCGAGGCCCATCCAACTTCCCCATGATCCGGCCTCCTCCAGTCCTACATCGACTGGGCCTCAGCCCACTAGGTGAGGCCACACCCCAGCGCCCCTTTTGTTTTCCTCCTGTTGGGACAGATATCAGTTGCGGCCCGATTCATGTTTTTTTGTGTGGAACGAATTTAGTTATTATTCCAGGGTTTTACCGTTTTATAGTATGGTCCCTAAACTTCTTACATATCTTAACTCACAGACTAAGCATCACATGTAAAAACTTAATATATAAAAAGTGCTTAGAATTTTGTGTAGTTTAATAATATGCAACTTTCAACAATGTTTAAAATGTTTAAATTGCTGTTTGTTTAAATTTGCTCAAATAATATGCTAAAATGCTTTAATTCATAACTAAATAACCATAGCTCCAAACTTAGCAAACTTTATATGTAAACGGGGTAGAAAAATGCCTTGTTTAACATGGTGCACTCATCTTGCATGTTTAATAACTCTAAAATTGTGTTTAGGGCAGAAAAGTACCATAACCAAAAATATGCACATGAGGATTTTCCGGACGTGTTGCTTGTTGTTCCAGCCTCATTTAAACTTGCCTAGATAGGTAGTTTTGTTGTGCTTCACCCCTTGCCATGTTAATCAACATTTAATATTGTTGAGTACATAAACGAGAGAGAACTAAATAAGTCACGTGGTGTTTCGTCAATATGCAACGGAGTTGCATATTGAGCTCCACTTAATTTGTAGTGTTGTTTGTGCACTTTGCCATGCCATGCCTCATTAAACCGGAAATGCATCATACTTGGTTGTGCATCATGCCATGCTTATGTGATGGTTGCTTACTATGTTGTGTGCTTCTTTCCGGTGTTGCTTCTTCGGGTTGGTTCCGATAACATCGCGTTTGTGAGGATTCGTTCGACCACGTCCATTTGCCTTCTTCATGGACTCGTTCTTCTTCCTTGCGGGATCTCAGGCAAGATGACCATACCCTCAAAATCACTTCTATCTTTGCTTGCTAGTTGCTCGCTCTATTTGCTATGCTGCGATACCTAACACTTGCTATATTATGCCTCCCGTATTGCCATGTCAAGCCTCTAGCCCACCTTTCCTAGCAAACCGTTGTTTGGCTATGTTACCGCTTTGCTCAGCCCCTCTTATAGCGTTGCTAGTTGCAGGTGAAGATGGAGTTTGTTCCTTGTTGGAACATGATTATTGTTGGGATATCACAATATCTCTTCTTTAATTAATGCACCTATATACTTGGTAAAGGGTGGAAGGCTTGGCCTTATGCGTGGTGTTTTGTTTCACTCCTGCCGCCCTAGTTTCCGTCATACCGGTGTTATGTTCCTTGATTTTGCGTTCCTTACGCGGTTGGGTTATAATGGGAACCCCTTGACAGTTCACCTTGAATAAAACACCTCCAGCAAGGCCCAACCTTGGTTTTACCATTTTCCACCTAAGCCTTTTTCCCTTGGGTTCTGCAGACTCAAGGGTCATCTTTATTTTAAACCCCCGGGCCAGTGCTCCTCTGAGTGTTGGTCCAAAACAGAGCCACTTGCAGCGCCACCTCGGGGAAACTTGAGGGTTGGTTTTAGTTGTACGTAGTGTTCATCCGATGTGCCCTGAGAATGAGATATGTGCACCTCCTATCGGGATTTGTCAGCACATCGGGCGGCTTTGCTGGTCTTGTTTTACCATTGTCCAAATGTCTTGTAACCGGGATTCTGAGTCTGATCGGGTCTTCCTGGGAGAAGGAATATCCTTCTTGACCGTGAGAGCTTATGACGGGCTAAGTTGGGACACCCCTGCAGGGTTTTGAACTTTCGAAAGCCGTGCCCGCGGTTATGGGCAGATGGGAATTTGTTAATGTCCGGTTGTAGAGAACTTGACACTTAACTTAACTAAAATGCATCAACCGCGTGTGTAGCCGTGATGGTCCCTTCTCGGCGGAGTCCGGGAAGTGAACATGGTTCTTGTGTTATGCTTGAACTTAAGTAGTTTTAGGATCACTTCTTGATCACTTCTAGTTCTCGACCGTGCTTTGCTTCTCTTCTCGCTCTCATTTGCGTATGTTAGCCACCATATATGCTAGTGCTTGCTGCAGCTCCACCTCATTACCCATTTCCTACCCATAAGCTTAAATAGTCTTGATCTCGCGGGTGTGAGATTGCTGAGTCCCCATGACTCACAGATTACTTCCAAAACCAGTTGCAGGTGCCGATGATACCAGTGCAGATGACGCAACCAAGCTCAAGTGGGAGCTCGATGAAGATCGTGTTCGTTGTGTTGTTTCGTTTCCAGTTGATCAGTAGTGGAGCCCAGTCGGGGCGATCGGGGATCTATTGCATTAGGGGTTGTCTTTCTTTATTTGATTCCGTAGTCGGACCTTGATTGTATTATGGATGATGTAATGCTATATTTATGTATTGTGTGAAGTGGCGATTGTAAGCCAACTCTTTATCCCTTTCTTATTCAGTACATGGGATGTGTAAAGATTACCCCTCTTGTGACATGCCTACAATGAGGTTATGCCTCTAAGTCGTGCTCCAACACGTGGGAGATATAGCCGCATCGTGGGTGTTACATCGATCTTCTTGGAGATCTATTCGATGTAACTCTTGTTGTGGTGTGTTTGCCGAGATCCGATGAATTGTGGGTTTATGATCAAGTCTATCTATGAACAATATTTGATTCTTCTTTGAAATCTTTTATGTATGATTGGTTATCTTTGCAAGTCTCTTCGAATTATCAGTTTGGTTTGGCCTACTAGATTGATCTTTCTTGCAATGGGAGAAGTGCTTAGCTTTGGGTTCAATCTTGCGGTGCTCGATCCGAGTGACAAAAAGGGAAACGACATGTATTGTATTGTTGCCATCGAGGATAAACAGATGGGGTTTATATCATATTGCTTGAGTTTATCCCTCTACATCATGTCATCTTACCTAATGTGTTACTCTGTTCTTATGAACTTAATACTCTAGATGCATGCTGGATAGCGGTCGATGTGTGGAGTAATAGTAGTAGATGCAGGCAGGAGTCGGTCTACTTGTCACGGACGTGATGCCTATATACAGGATCATGCATAGATATTCTCATAATTATTCGCTTTTCTATCAATTGCCTGACAGTAATTTGTTCACCCTCCGTAATACTTATGCTATCTTGAGAGAAGCCACTAGTGAAACCTATGGCCCCTGGGTCTATTCTCTATTATATTAATCTTCCGCCAACAAGTTATTTCTGGCACCGTTTATTTTGCAATCTTTACTTTCAATCTATGTCATAAAAATACCAAAAATATTTATCTTATCATTATTATCTCTATCAGATCTCACTCTTGTAAGTGACCGTGAAGGGATTGATAACCCCTTTATCGCGTTGGTTGCGAGGTTCTTATTTGCTTGTGTAGGTACGACGGACTTGCGTGTAGTCTCCTACTGGATTGATACCTTGGTTCTCAAAAACTGAGGGAAATACTTACGCTACTTTGCCGCATCACCCTTTCCTCTTCAAGGGAAAACCAATGCAGTGCTCAAGAGGTAGCAGATACCTCTCCAATACACGGAGTGACAAATCCTAATCTCGATCTATGCTAACTCAACAAACACCATCAGAGACACCTGTAGAGCATCTTTATAATCACCCAGTTACGTTGCGACGTCTGATAGCACACAAGGTGTTCTTCCGGTATTCGGGAGTTGCATAATCTCATAGTCTGAGGAACATGTATAAGTCATGAAGAAAGCAATAGCCGAAAAACTAAACGATCATTATGCTAAGCTAACGGATGGGTCTTGTCCATCACATCATTGTCTAATGATGTGATCCCGTTCATCAAATGACAACACATGTCTATGGCTAGGAAACTTAACCGTCTTTGATTAACGAGCTAGTCAAGTAGAGGCATACTAGGGACACTCTGTTTGTCTATGTATCCACACATGTACTAAGTTTCCGGTTAATACAATTCTAGCATGAATAATAAACATTTATCATGATATAAGGAAATATAAATAACTACTTTATTGTTGCCTCTAGGGCATATTTCCTTCATTGACACCTTTGGAACACCCTATATATGTTGCATCTATTTTAGCTTTTTATATGATGTGTTCCAAATTAAGGAAAACCGAGGATGACTTTGTTTTCAAGAATGGGAGGATGATGTGAACATAGCTACCATGAATACATCTACAAATATTACATGAGACATCGTTGACACAGTTACACCTGGACATATGACTAGAATGTATACGAGATAAATAAATGGCCAGGTACTTTCGTTCATTTAACTGATGAGAATACGATGTTACACTCGTGTTTTGGTTTATTTATACTCATGAATAAAGAAATCAAGTAATTAATTAAAGAGGAGCAATCCTCTTTGCTTGCATGCCCTCCATCGTCGTTGCATGCATGGCCTCCACCAGTGAACCATCTATCCTATCTAACATGCACAAGTCAAGAAGCCAACACCACAAGAGTCAAACAATTTTTGTTTTGCCTACATGGACCAGGAGTAACGTGTTGGGTTCGAAGACTTACACCACTACGGGCCAGCCGAAGCAAACTCCATCATCGTATAGTGTCCGGCCTTCGTACGGCCCAGCCACAACGGACAGACTCGGCCGCATCGCTCTAATAAATAGCTAGTCTAGATTAGGTTTTATACTCGGGTTTTGTTTAGAGAAGTGTGACGCCCCGAGACCGTTGTGCCAGGTGTCGTCCAGTTATTCGCTGTTGTTGCCTTGTCATTGCTTGCGTGTCTTGCATTGCATATCATGTCATCATGTGCATTTCATTTGCATACATGTTCGTCTCATGCATCCGAGCTTTTTCCCCGTTGTCCGTTTTGCAATCCGGCGCTCCTATGTACCCGGTGTCCCTTTCTACCTTCTTTCGTGTGTGGGCATTAAACATTTCCGGATTGGACCGAGACTTGCCATGCGGCCTTGGTTTACTACCGGTAGACCGCCTGTCAAGTTTCGTACCATTTGGACTTCGTTTGATACTCCAACGGTTAACCGAGGGACCGAGAAGGCCTCGTGTGTGTTGCAGCCCAACACCCTTCCAAATTGGCCCAAAACCCACCTAAACCTCCTCCATCATCTCGGTCGTTCGATCACGATCGTGCGGTCGAAAACCGCACCTCATTTGGACTCTCCTAGCTCCCTCTACCTATAAATATGTGGCTCTCCCCGATTTTTCGCGCAGTCCAAAACCCTAGCGTCTTCCCACTCCGCCGCCGGACATGTCCACGCCCGCCGGACACGTCCAGCCTCCACCTCACTCCGACCAACCAGAGGCCGCCACGTCGCCCTCCCCCCTGCCGCAGCCAACCGGCCATCGCCACCTCAGCGCCTCACCCTCTCTCTCCTCTCCCTTCACCGCGCCAGCCCTGCAGGCCCATCGCAGGCCCGCGGGGCCCAACCGCCACCGCCGCCACCCGCGGAGGACCCCGCGCGCGCCGCCCGCCGTCTTCTCGGCTTCT
>NC_041382.1:527488492-527493514 GCF_002162155.2 Triticum dicoccoides
CACGCCGCCGCGCCATACCACCGGCGCCCGCACCTCTCCTCGCCGCCATCGCCTCGCCGCCATGTTCTCTCGTCACCGGCGCCACCCATCACCGTCGCCGGTCCGCTCCTCCGCCGTCCGGCATCCCGTCGCCTCTCCTCGCCGCGGCGCGCCTCGGCAGCCGCGCCAGCGTGCCTCGCCGGCGAGCTCCGTCATCTCCGGCCGCCGCCCCGTCCCAGATCCGGCCGGGTGGGACGAGATCCACCCGGTCCCGAACCAAACACGCCCCGCGTCCCGATCCGCTCCGTCCCGGATCCGTCCGTCCCGCCTTGACTTTCGCGGAGGTAAAATTTCACTAAGTCCCCGAGATTTCCATGTTTCAAATGCCATTGTTCATCATGTCGTAACTCCGCATCTGTAGCTCTGTTTTGAGCGTGTAGCATATCGAAATGTTCGACTCAGGAAGTACATCATTTCATCTCATTGCATCATTTTCATTTGAGTTCATTTTGATGCCCGAAATTCTGTTGGAAGAGTGCTATTTGAGATAGTTGCCAGATCTGCTGCTCCAATTAGCTATTTGTCATTTTTGCCAAGATTATTATGTGCATGATATGCCCATGAGCTCTACATATGTTTTCTTATACGCCTTGTCATCTTTCCAGAGCTGCAATCCATGTATTTTTGTGATGTGTGTGGTGACTAGCACAAGCTTGCAAAGTGGTGCATTCGTTAATGTTGATTTCAGGGACTTAGAATTTCTCCAAGCCCTTGATTTGTTTTTATCAATATGCCATATGTTCATGTTGTTTCCTAGTGATCCGTGCCTCTTTTGAGGATGATCGGTAAGGATGATTTGTTAATATTGTGGTGCTATATCCATACATGTCTTTGTTTGCAATTATGGAGCACCCTAGCTTGAGTCAATCGAGCTCTACTTTTGTCATTTCGTGAATCTGGGCAGATTGTCTACTTGTTAGCGATTTTGCCGAGGATGTTGTAGTTGATCCGTGCATGCTATGTTATTGTTCTTGCCATGTCTAGCTTGTATAATGTGTATTCTTGATGGGTGTATGCTTAGATTTTCATGCCTTGCTCTATAGTGAGTGCATCGAGCTCGTAAACATGCCTACTCGCTATCTGATTTGCATGCTCCAGTTTTTCGCTAAGTCTGTAACCTGATTATGTTTTTGCCATGTTCACATGCTTGCAATTGTATTTTCTGATCCCTTTTGACTCAAGGTCACTAAGGGACTTTTGTTAAGCTCCTTGAGTAGCTCCATGCCATGCTTTACTTTGCCATGTTCAGGCCCTGTAGCTTATAGTTTTCATCCTCCAAAGTGTGCTACCTGATATGATATTCCAGACAAGTGTTAATTTCACAAAGTCTGAGATCTGTTTACCAATTGCATTTTTGCCATGCTTGTTTGAACTTGTTAATGGATGATTTGGCCGTAGCTTAGTGTTTCTATTTTGTTAAGCATCATGAATGGATCCCTGTCATGCATTTTGTTTCCATGTTTGAGTGATGTAGCATGTTTAACTTGTTGCATTTAGAGGGCTACTTGCTGTTTATCGTAGACCGGTGCCATATTTGTTTTGCTTGCCATTTCCAAACTGTGTCTCCGATTCTGGTGTTCTTCATATAGATTTCAACCGAAATCACCTCACCTTTCCAGTGGCACACTTGGATTTCCAAGTTGAGGCCAGGTTCATTCATTCCCTTGCAAATCATGCATATGCATCGCATACCGCATCCCGCATATCATACCATGTTCATGTGTGGTTTGTTTACTATGTTGTTTGCTTCTTTCCGGTGTTGCTTCTTCGGGTTGGTTCCGGTAACGTCATGTTGTGAGGATTCGTTCGACTATGTCCGTTTGCCTTCTTCATGGACTCGTTCTTCTTCCTTGCGGGATTTCAGGCAAGATGATCATACCCTCGAAATCACTTCTATCTTTGCTTGCTTAGTTGCTCGCTCTTTTGCTATGCCTATGCTGCGATACCTACCACTTGCTTATCATGCCTCCCATATTGTTGAACCAAGCCTCTAACCCACCTTGTCCTAGCAAACCGTTGTTTGGCTATGTTACCGCTTTGCTCAGCCCCTCTTATAGCGTTGTTAGTTGCAGGTGAAGATTGAAGTTTGTTCCTTGTTGGAACATGGAGATGTTGTTCCTTGTTGGAACATGTTTACTTGTTGGGATATCACCATATCTCTTATTTAATTAATGCATCTATATACTTGGTAAAGGGTGGAAGGCTCGGCCTTATGTCTGGTGTTTTGTTCCACTCTTGCCGCCCTAGTTTCCGTCATATCGGTGTTATGTTCCCGGATTTTGCGTTCCTTACGCGGTTGGGTATAATGGGAACCCCTTGACAGTTCGCCTTGAATAAAACTCCTCCAGCAAGGCCCAACATTGGTTTTACCATTCGCCACCTAGCCTTTTCTTTCCCTTGAGTCGGCCGGCTCAAGGGTCATCTTTATTTAAACCCCCGGGCCAGTGCTCCTCTGAGTGTTGGTCCACCTTGTCAACCGCCGGTGGCCACCAGGGGCAACTCTGGGCTGGCCTACCGGAAGTTTGGACAATCCGCTGTGCCCTGAGAACGAGATATGTGCAGCTCCTATCGGGATTTGTCGGAGCATTCGGGTGGCTTTGCTAGTCTTGTTTTACCATTGTCGAAATGTCTTGTAACCGGGATTCCGAGTTTGATCGGGTCTTCCCGCTAGAAGGAATATCTTTCTTTGACCGTGAGAGCTTGTGATGGGCTAAGTTGGGACACCCCTGCAGGGATTTGAACTTTTGTAAGCCGTGCCCGCGGTTATGGGCAGATGGGAATTTGTTAATGTCCGGTTGTAGAAAACCTGAAGTTGACCTTAATTAAAATACATCAACCGCGTGTGTAACCGTGATGGTCTCTTTCCGGCGGAGTCCGGGAAGTGAACACGGTGTTGGAGTAATGCTTGACGTTAGGTTGTTCTAGGATCACTTCTTGATCATAGTTTC
Source organism: Triticum dicoccoides (assembly GCF_002162155.2). Taxonomy (NCBI): domain Eukaryota; kingdom Viridiplantae; phylum Streptophyta; class Magnoliopsida; order Poales; family Poaceae; genus Triticum; species Triticum dicoccoides. The sequence goes on from NC_041382.1 coordinate 527,491,480, forward strand.
TTGACCGTGCTTTGCCTTCTCTTCTCGCTCTCATTTGCGTATATTAGCCACCATATATGCTAGTCGCTCGCTGCAGCTCCACCTCATACCTTTACCTTACCCTTAAGCTTAAATAGTCTTGATCGCGAGGGTGCGAGATTGCTGAGTCCCCGTGGCTCACAGATTACTTCAAAAACCAGTTTGCAGGTGTCGATGAGTCTGTGCAGATGACGCAACCAAGCTCAAGGAGGAGCTCGATGGAGATCTTGTCCTTTGTGTTGTTTCGTGTTAGTTGATCAGTAGTGGAGCCCAGTCGAGACGATCGGGGATCTGTGTAGCATTTGGGGTAGTCTTCTTTTATTTTGGTTCCGTAGTCGGACCATGATTGTATCTGGATGATGTAATGCTTTATTCATGTAATTGTGTGAAGTGGCAATTGTAAGCCAACTATGTATCTCGTTCCCTTACATATTACATGGGTTGTGTGAAGATTACCTCACTTGCGACATTGCTTTCAATGCGGTTATGCCTCTAAGTCGTGCTTCGACACGTGGGAGATATAGCCGCATCAAGGGCGTTACAAGAAGTTTAGCCATTGCTACTTTTATTTGTCTTCGCTTGTAGTGGCTAGTGCAACCATTAAGACATCCTATCGGAACCCGACTTGTGATATTTATTCATCTAGCATATCCACAATTTCGAGATTGCTTGGCTATTATTTTCTTGCATGTTCTTCGATTTGCTTGCATGAAAAATCCTTCATGGATAGGTCGATCGCGTCGTTTGCTCGGTCGATAACGTCGTGGAGTTGGTTCAGTGGTTGTCATGGATATCAGTCGTGTATGGTCCTCCCTGTACGGTTGGTAGCAAGATCGTGAGGGTCAAGTCCCACCCAAAATCATAGTTATATCTCTCTCATGAAAGATCGGGTCCCCAGTTCACATCCTTACGCCCCCCATGTGGGCCGGCCAAGGTGGAGAAGGAAAGGGGAAGGAGGAAAGGAAAGAAAGGGAATAGGATTCCCCCTTCCTTCCTGAAGGAAATATGCCCTAGAGGCGATAATAAAGTTATTATTTATTTCCTTATATCATGATAAATGTTTATTATTCATGCTAGAATTGTATTAACCGGAAACATGATACATGTGTGAATACATAGACAAACAGAGTGTCACTAGTATGCCTCTACTTGACTAGCTCGTTGATCAAAGATGGTTATGTTTCCTAGCCATAGACAAAGAGTTGTCATTTGATTAACGGGATCACATAATTAGGAGACTGATGTGATTGACTTGACCCATTCCGTTAGCTCAGCACTTGATCGTTTAGTTTGTTGCTATTGCTTTCTTCATGACTTATACATGTTCCTATGACTATGAGATTATGCAACTCCCATATACCGGAGGAACACTTTGTGTGCTACCAAACGTCACAACGTAACTGGGTGATTATAAAGGTGCTCTACAGGTGTCTCCGAAGGTACTTGTTGGGTTGGCGTATTTCGAGATTAGGGTTTGTCACTCTAATTGTCGGAGAGGTATCTCTGGGCCCACTCGGTAATGCACATCACTATAAGCCTTGCAAGCAATGCAACTAATGAGTTAGTTGCGGGATGATGTATTACAAAACGAGTAAAGAGACTTGCCGGTAATGAGATTGAACTAGGTATTGAGATACCGACGATCGAATCTCGGGCAAGTAACATACCGATGACAAAGGGAACAACGTATGTTGTTATGCGGTTTGACCGATAAAGATCTTCGTAGAATATGTAGGAGCCAATATGAGCATCCAGGTTCCGCTATTGGTTATTAACCGGAGACGTGTCTCGGTCATGTCTACATAGTTCTTGAACCTGTAGGGTCTGCACGCTTAAAGTTAGATGACGGTTATATTATGAGTTATATGTTTTGATGTACTGAAGATAGTTCGGAGTCCTGGATGTGATCACGGACATGACGAGGAGTCTCAAAATGGTCGAGACGTAAAGATCGATATATTGGACGACTATGTTTGGACACCGGAAAGGTTTCGGCAAATTATCGGAGTATCGTGGG
>NC_041382.1:527493786-527500520 GCF_002162155.2 Triticum dicoccoides
CCTTGTTGGGCCTTAGTGGAGAGAGAGAGGGGCCGGCCAGGGCAAGAGGCGCGCCCCTCCCCTTGAGTCTGAATAGGACAAGGAAAGGGGGGCGGCGCCCCCCTTGCCTTTCCCCTCTCCCACTCCTTCCTTCCCCCTCCTTCTTGGACTAGGAAAGGGAGGGGCAAACCTACTTGGAGTAGGTTTCCCCCTCCTAGGGCGCGCCACCCCTTGGCCGGCCCTCTCCTCCTCCCCCCTTTATATACGGAGGAGGGGGCACCCCATAGACTAAACAATTGATCTCTTGATCTCTTAGCCGTGTGCGGTGCCCCCCTCCACCATAATCCACCTCGATCATATCGTAGCAGTGCTTAGGCGAAGCCCTGTGTCGGTAGAACATCATCATCGTCACCACGCCGTCATGCTGACGAAACTCTCCCTCAACACTTTCCTGGATCGGAGTTCGAGGGACGTTATCGAGTTGAATGTGTGCAGAACTTGGAGGTGTCGTGCGTTCGATACTTGATTGGTCGGATCGTGAAGACGTACGACTACATCAACCGCGTTGTGCTAATGCTTCCGCTTCCGGTCTACGAGGGTACGTGGACACACTCTCCCCTCTCGTTGCTATGCATCACCATGATATTGCGTGTGCGTAGGAATTTTTTTGAAATTACTATGTTCCCCAACAGTGGCATCCGAGCCAGGTTTATGTGTAGATGTTATATGCACGAGTAGAACACAAGTGAGTTGTGGGCGATACAAGTCATACTGCTTACCAGCATGTCATACTTTGGTTCGGCGGTATTGTTGGATGAAGCGGCCCGGACCGACATTACGCGTACGCTTACGCGAGACTGGTTCTACCGACGTGCTTTGCACATAGGTGGCTAGCGGGTGTCAGTTTCTCCAACTTGAGTTGAACCGAGTGTGGCTACGCCCGGTCCTTGAGAAGGTTAAAACATCACCAACTTGACGAACTATCGTTGTGGTTTTGATGCGTAGGTAAGAACGGTTCTTGCTCAGCCCGTAGCAGCCACGTAAAACTTGCAACAACAAAGTAGAGGACGTCTAACTTGTTTTTGCATGACATGTTGTGATGTGATATGGTCAAGGCATGATGCTATATTTTATTGTATGAGATGATCATGTTTTGTAACCGAGTTATCGGCAACTGGCAGGAACCATATGGTTGTCGCTTTATTGTATGCAATGCAATCGCCCTGTAATGCTTTACTTTATCACTAAGCGGTAGCGATAGTCGTAGAAGCATAAGTTGGCGAAACAACAACGATGCTACGATGGAGATCAAAGTGTCGTGCCGGTGACAATGGTGATCATGACAGTGCTTCGGAGATGAAGATCACAAGCACAAGATGATGGCCATATCATATCACTTATATTGATTGCATGTGATGTTTATCTTTTATGCATCTTATCTTGCTTTGATTGACGGTAGCATTATAAGATGAACTCTCACTAAATTATCAAGATATAAGTGTTCTCCCTGAGTATGCACCGTTGCGAAAGTTCTTCGTGTTGAGACACCACGTGATGATCGGGTGTGATAGGCTCTATGTTCAAATACAATGGGTGCAAAATAGTTGCACACGCGGAATACTCGGGTTAAACTTGACGAGCCTAGCATATAACAGATATGGCCTCGGAACACTAAGACCGAAAGGTCGAGCGTGAATCATATAGTAGATATGATCAACATAGTGATGTTCACCATTGAAAACTACTCCATCTCACGTGATGATCGGACATGGTTTAGTTGATTTGGATCACGTGATCACTTAGATGATTAGAGGGATGTCTATCTAAGTGGGAGTTCTTAAGTAATATGATTAATTGAACTTTAATTTATCATGAACTTAGTCCTGGTAGTATTAGCATATCTATGTTGTAGATCAATAGCTCGCGTTTAGCTCCTCTGTTTTATTTTTGATATGTTCCTAGAGAAAATAAGTTGAAAAATGTTAGTAGCAATGATGCGGATTGGATCCGTGATCTGAGGATTATCCTCATTGCTGCACAGAAGAATTATGTCCTTGATGCACCGCTAGGTGACAAACCTATTGCAGGAGCAGATGCAGACGTCATGAACGTTTGGCTAGCTCAATATGATGACTAGTTGATAGTTTAGTGCACCATGCTTAACAGCTTAGAATCGGGACTTCAAAGATGTTTTGTACGTCATGGATCATATGAGATGTTCCAGGAGTTGAAGTTAATATTTCAAGCAAATACCCGAGTTGAGAGATATGAAGTCTCTAATAAGTTCTATAGCTAAAAGATGGAGGAGAATAGCTCAAGTAGTGAGCATGTGTTCAGATTGTCTGGGTACTACAATCGCTTGAATCAAGTGGGAGTTAATCTTCCAGATAAAATAGTGATTGACAGAATTCTCTAGTCACCATCACCAAGTTAGTAGAACTTCGTGATGAACTATAGTATGCAAGGGATGACGAAAACGTTTCCCGAGCTTTTCATGATGATGAAATCGATGAAGGTAGAAATCAAGAAAGAGCATCAAGTGTTGATGATTAACAAGACCACTAGTTTCAAGAAAAGAACAAAGGGAAAGAAAGGGAACTTCAAGAAGAATGGCAAGCAAGTTGCTGCTCAAGTGAAGAAGCCCAAGTCTGGACCTAAGCCCGAGACTAAGTGCTTCTACTGCAAAGGGACTGGTCAGTGGAAGCGGAACTGCCCCAAGTATTTGGTGGATAAGAAGGATGGTAAAATGAACAATGCTATATTTGATATACATGTTATTGATGTGTACTTTACTAGTTTTTATAGCAACCCCTCGGTATTTGATACTGGTTCAGTTGCTAAGAGTAGTAACTCGAAACAGGAGTTGTAGAATGAACAGAGACTAGTTAAGGGTGAAGTGACGATGTGTGTTGGAAGTGGTTACAAGATTGATATGATCATCATTGCACACTCCCTATACTTTCAGGATTAGTGTTAAACCTAAATAAATGTTATTTGGTGTTTGTGTTGAGCATGAATATGATTTGATCATGTTTATTGCAAAACGGTTATTCATTTAAGTTAGAGAATAATTGTTGTTCTGTTTACATGAATAAAACCTTCTATGGTCATACACCCAATGAAAATGGTTCATTGGATCTCGATCGTAGTGATACACATATTCATAATATTGAAGCCAAAAGATGCAAAGTTAATAATGATAGTGCAACTTATTTGTGGCGCCGTTTAGGTCATATTGGTGTAAAGCGCGTGAAGAAACTCCATGCTGATGGGATTTTGGAATCACTTGATTATGAATCATTTTGATGCTTGCGAACCATGCCTCATGGGCAAGATGACTAAAACTCCGTTCTCCGGAACAATGGAGCGAGCAACTGACTTATTGAAAATAATACATACTGATGTATGCAGTCCGATGAGTGTTGAGGCTCACGGCGGGTATCGTTATTTTCTGACCTTCACAGATGATTTGAGCAGATGTGGGTATATCTACTTGCTGAAACATAAATCTGAAACATTTGAAAAGTTCAAAGAACTTCAGAGTGAAGTGGAAAATCATCATGACAAGAAAATAAAGTTTCTATGATCTGATCGCAGAGACAAATATTTGAGTTACGAGTTTGGTCTTCAATTAAAACAATGTGGAATAGTTTCACAAAATCATGCCACCTGGAACACCATAGCATAATGGTGTGTCCGAACGTCATAACCGTACTATTATTGGATATAGTGCAATCTATGATGTTTCTTACCGATTAAACATTATAGTTTTGGGGTTATGCATTAGAGACAGTTGCATTCACGTTAAAAAGGGCACCATCTAAATTCGTTGAGACAACACCGTATGAACTGTGGTTTGGCAAGAAACCAAAGTTGTCGTTTCTTAAAGTTTGGGGTTGCGATGCTTATAAGAAAAAGTTTCATCCTGATAAGCTCAAACCCAAATCGGAGAAATGTGTCTTCATAGGATACCCAAAGGAGACAGTTGGGTACACCTTCTATCACAGATCCAAAGGCAAGACATTCGTTGCTGAGAATGGATCCTTTCTAGAGAAGGAGTTTCTCTCGAAAGAAGTGAGTGGGAGGAAAGTAGAACTTGGTGAGGTAACTATACCTGCTCCCTTATTGGAAAGTAGATCATCACAGCAATCTGTTTCTGTGACTCCTACACCAATTAGTGAGGAAGCTAATGATGATGATCATGTAACTTCAGATCAAGTTACTACCAAACTTCGTAGGTCAACCAGAGTGAGATCCGCACCAGAGTGGTACGGTAATCCTGTTCTGGAGGTCATGTTAATTGAACATGACGAACCTACGAACTATGAGGAAGCGATGATGAGCCCAGATTCCGTGAAATGGCGTGAGGCCATGAAATCTGAGATTGGATCCATGCATGAGAACAAAGTATGGACTTTGATTGACTTGCCCGTTGATCGGTGAGTCATTAAGAAAAAATGGATCTTCAAGAGGAAGACGGACGCTGATAGTAGTGTTACTATCTACAAAGCTCCAATTGTCGCAAAGTGTTTTTCGACAAGTTCAAGGTGTTGACTACGATGAGATTTTCTCACTCGTATCGATGCTTAAAAGTCTGTTCGAATCATATTAGCAGTTGCCGCATTTTATGAAATCTGGCAAATGGATGTCAAAACTGTATTCCTTCATGGATTTCTTAAAAAGAAGAGTTGTATATGATGCAACCAGAAGGTTTTGTCGACCCTAAAGGTGCTAACAAAGTGAGCAAGCTCCAGCGATCCATCTATGGATTGGTGCAAGCATCTCGGAGTTGGAATATATGCTTTGATAAAGTGATCAAAGTATATGGTTTTATACAGACTTGCGGTGAAGCATGTATTTACAAGAAAGTGAGTGGGAGCACTACAACATTTTTGATAAGTATATGTGAATGACATATTGTTGATCGGAAAGAATGTAGAATTTTCTGGAAAGCATAAAGGAGTATTTGAAAGGAGTTTTTTAAAGAAAGACCTCGATGAAGCTTCTTACACATTGAGCATCAAGATCTGTAGAGATAGATCAAGACGCTTGATAAGTTATTTCAATGAGTACATACCTTGACAAGATTTTGAAGTAGTTCAAAATGGAACAGTCAAAGAAGGAGTTCTTGCCTGTGTTGCAAAGGTGTGAAGTTGAGTAAACACTCAAAACCCAACCACAACAGAAAATAGAAAGAGAATGATAAGTCATTCCCTATGCCTCAGTCATAGGTTCTATAAAGTATGCTATGCTGTTTACCAGTCCTATTGTATACCTTAGCATATTTCTGACAAGGGAGTACAATAGTGATCTAGGAGTAGATCACTGGACAGCGGTCAAAATTATCCTTAGAGGACTAAGGAAATATTTCTCGATTATGGAGGTGATAAAAGAGTTCGTCATAAAGAGTTACGTCGATGCAAGCTTTTTACATCGATCTAGATGACTCTAAGTCTCAATCTGGATACATATTGAAAGTGGGAGCAATTAGCTAGAGTAGCTTCGTGCAGAGCATTGTAGACATAGAAATTTGCGAAATACATACGAGTCTGAATGTTGCAGACCCGTAGACTAAACTTCTCTCACAAGCAAAACATGATCACTCTTTGGGTGTTAATCACATAGCGATGTGAACTATATTATAGACTCTAGTAAACCCTTTGGGTATTAGTCACATGAAGATGTGAACTAATCACATAAAGATGTGAACTAGATTATTGACTCTAGTGCAAGTGTGAGACTGAAGGAAATATGCCCTAGAGGCAATAATAAAGTTATTATTTATTTCCTTATATCATGATAAATGTTTATTATTCATGCTAGAATTGTATTAACCGGAAACATGATACATGTGTGAATACATAGACAAACAGAGTGTCACTAGTATGCCTCTACTTGACTAGCTCGTTGATCAAAGATGGTTATGTTTCCTAGCCATAGACAAAGAGTTGTCATTTTATTAACGGGATCACATCATTAGGAGAATGATGTGATTGACTTAACCAATTCCGTTAGCTTAGCACTTGAACATTTAGTTTGTTGCTATTGCTTTCTTCATGACTTATACATGTTCCTACGACTATGAGATTATGCAACTCCCGTTTACCGGAGGAACACTTTGTGTGCTACCAAACGTCACAACGTAACTGGGTGATTATAAAGGTGCTCTACAGGTGTCTCCGAAGGTACTTGTTGGGTTGGCGTATTTCAAGATTAGGATTTGTCACTCTGAATGTCGGAGAGGTATCTCTGGGCCCACTCGATAATGTACATCACTATAAGCCTTGCAAGCAATGCAACTAATGAGTTAGTTCCAGGATGATGTTACGGAACGAGTAAAGAGACTTGCCGGTAACGATATTGAACTAGGTATTGAGATACCGACGATCGAATCTCGGGCAAGTAACATACCGATGACAAAGGGAACAACATATGTTGTTATGCGGTTTGACCGATAAAGATATTCGTAGAATATGTAGGAGCCAATATGAGCATCTAGGTTCTGCTATTGGTTATTGACCGGAGACGTGTCTCGGTCATGTCTACATAGTTCTCGAACCCGTAGGGTCCGCACGCTTAAAGTTAGATGATGGTTATATTATGAGTTATATGTTTTGATGTACCGAAGATAGTTCGGAGTCCCAGATGTGATCACGGACATGACGAGGAGTCTCGAAATGGTCGAGACGTAAAGATTGATATATTGGACAACTATGTTTGGACATGGGAAAGGTTCTGGAAGGTTTCAGACATTT
>NC_041382.1:527500799-527516885 GCF_002162155.2 Triticum dicoccoides
CTCCCCTTGAGTCCGAATAGGGCAAGGAAAGGGGGGCGGCGCCCCCCTTGCCTTTCCCCTCTCCCACTCCTTCCTTCCCCCTCCTTCTTGGACTAGGAAAGGGAGGGGCAAACCTACTTGGAGTAGGTTTCCCCCTCCTAGGGTACTCCACCCCCTTGGCCGGCCCTCTCCTCCTCCCCCCTTTATATATGGAGGAGGGGGCACCCCATAGACTAAACAATTGATCTCTTGATCTCTTAGCCGTGTACGGTGCCCCCCTCCACCATAATCCACCTCGATCATATCGTAGCGGTGCTTAGGCGAAGCCCTGCGTCGGTAGAACATCATCATCATCACCACGCTATCGTGCTGACAAAACTCTCCCTCAACACTCGGCTGGATCGGAGTTTGAGGGACGTCATCGAGTTGAAAGTGTGCAGAACTCGGAGGTGACGTGCGTTCGGTACTTGATCGGTCGAATCGTGAAGACGTACTACTACATCAACCGCGTTGTGCTAACGCTTCCGCTTCCGGTCTACGAGGGTACGTGGACACACTCTCCCCTCTCGTTGCTATGCATCACCATGATCTTGCATGTGCGTAGGAAATTTTTTGAAATTACTACGTTCCCCAACACTTCCCCCTTCCCCCTCTTTCCTTCGCCCTCCGATATATATGGCGGGGCGGGGGGCTTGGGTGGAGCCCAAGTGGGATTCTGTCCTACTTGGGGCGCCTCCTGGCCTCTCCCCTCCCCCTCCCACCTATATATGTGGGGGAGGGCTAGCACACCCCACACAATTGTTTAGCCGTGTGTGGTGCCCCCCTCCATCGTTTATAGCTCGGTCATGTTTTCGTAGTGCTTAGGCGAAGCCCTGCGAGGATCACTTCAGCATCACGGTCACCACACCGTCGTGCCGACGGAACTCATCTACTACATCGACGTCTTTCTAGATAAAGAAGGCGAGGGACGTCACTAAGGTGAACGTGTGCAAAACGCGGGGGTGCCGTGCATTCGGTACTTGATCGGTTGAAGCGCGAAGAAGTTTGACTGCATCAACCGCGTTGAGAAACGCTTCCGCTTTCGGTCTACGAGGGTACGTAGATACACTCTCCCCCTCATTTCTATGCATCTCCATGGATAGATCATTTCGTGTGCGTAGAATTTTTTTGTTTTCCATGCAACGATTCCCAACAGTGGCATCATGAGCCAGGTCTATGCATAGATGATATGCACGAGTAGAACACAAAGAGTTGTGGGCAGTGATAGTCATACTGCTTACCACCAACGTCTTATTTTGATTCGGCGGTATTATGGGATGAAGCGGCCCGGACCAACCTTACATGTGCATGCACGTGAGACCGGTTCCACCGACAGACATGCAACTAGTTTTGCATAAAGGTGGCTGACACCTGACAGGTGTCTGTTTCTCCTACTTTAGTGGAATCAAATTTGACTATGGCCGGTCCTTGAAGAAGGTTAAAACAACAAACTTGAAGAATCAACGTTGTGGTTTTTGCTGTAGGTAAGAACGGTTATTACTGGAAGCCCATAGCAGCCACGTAAAACTTGCAACAACAAAGTAGAGGGCGTCTAACTTGTTTTTGCAGGGTATGTTTGAAGGAAATATGCCCTAGAAGCAATAATAAAGTTGTTATTTATATTTCCTTATATCATGATAAATGTTTATTATTCATGCTAGAATTGTATTAACCGGAAACTTAGTACATGTGTGAATACATAGACAAACAGAGTGTCACTAATATGCCTCTACTTAACTAGCTCGTTGATTAAAGATGGTTAAGTTGCCTAGCCATGGACAAAGAGTTTTCATTTGATGAACAAGATCACATCATTAGAGAATGATGTGATTGACTTGACCCATCCGTTAGCGTAGCACGATGATCGATTAGTTTACTGCTATTGTTTTCTCCATAACTTATAGATGTTCCTATGAGATTATGCAACTCCCGAATACCGGACAAACACTTAGTGTGCTATCAAACGTCACAACGTAACTGGGTGACTATAAAGATGCTCTACAGGTGTATCCGATGGTGTTTGTTGAGTTGGCATAGATCAAGATTAGGATTTGTCACTCCGTGTATCGGAGAGGTATCGCTGGGCCCTCTCAGTAATGCACATCACTATAAGCCTTGCAAGCAATGTGACTAATGAGTTAGTTACGGGATGTTGCATTACGTAAGGAGTAAAGAGACTTGTCGGTAATGAGATTGAACTAGGTATTGAGATAGCGACGATCGAATCTCGGGCAAGTAACATACCGATGACAAAGAGAACAACGTATGTTGTTATGCGGTTTGACCGATAAAGATCTTCATAGAATATGTAGGAACCAATATGAGCATCCAGGTTCCGCTATTGGTTATTGACCGAAGATGAGTCTCGGTCATGTCTACATAGTTCTCGAACCCGTAGGGTCCACACGCTTAACATTCGGTGATGATCGGTATTATGAGTTTATGTGTTTTGATGTACCAAAGGTTGTTCGGAGTCCTGGATGTGATCATGGGCATGACGAGGAGTCTCGAAATGGTCGAGATGTAAAGATCAATATATTGGATGACTATGTTTGGACATCGGAATGGTTCCAGGTGAGTTTCGGCATTTACCGGAGTACCGGGAGGTTACCGGAACCCCTCGGGAAATATATGGGCCATATTGGGCCATAGTGGGAGAGAGGAGAAGGAAGCCTAGGAGGGAGCGCCCCCCCCCAAGCCCAATCTGAATTGTGTGGGGGGGCGGCCCCCTTTCCTTCCTCCTTCCTCCCCCTTCCTTCCTCTCCTAGTCCAACTAGGGAAGGGGGGGAATCCTACTCCTGGTGGGAGTAGGACTCCTCCAGGGCGCGCCATAGAGGGCCGGCTCTCCCCCTCCTCCACTCCTTTATATACGGGGGAGGGGGCACCCCCAAAGACACACAAGTTGACATTGTCTTTGCCGTGTGCGGTGCCCCCTCCACCATAATCCACCTCGGGCATATCATTGCAGTGCTTAGGTGAAGCCCTGCGCCGGTAGCTTCATCATCACCATCATCACACCGTCGTGCTGACAAAGCTCTCCCTCGACACTCAACTGGATCAAAAATTCATGGGACGTCACCGAGCTGAACGTGTGTAGATCGTGGAGGTGTCGTACTTTCGGTACTAGGATCGGTCAGATCGTGAAGACGTACGACTGCATCAACCGCATTGTCGTAACGCTTCCGCTTTCGGTCTACAAGGGTATGTAGACAACACTCTCCCCTCTCGTTACTATGCATCACCTAGATGGATCTTGCGTGTGCGTAGGATTTTTTTTGAAATTACTGCGTACCCCAACAGTGGTACCAGAGCCAGGTCTAGGCGTAGATGTTCTATGCATGAGTATAACACAAAGGAGGTGTGGGCGTGGGTATATACATATTGCCTGTCGTCAATAGTTGATTCTTGATTCAGCGGTATTGTTGGATGAAGTGGCTCAGACCGACATTACGCGTACGCTTACACGAGACTGGTTCTACCGATGTGCTTCGCACACAGGTGGCTGGTGGGTGTCAATTTCTCCAACTTTAGTTGAATCAGATTCAATGAACAAGGTTCTTTCTGAAGGTCAAAAAGCAATCACTATACCGCGTTGTGGTTTTTGATGCGTAGGTAAGAACGGTTCTTGCTCAGCCCGTAGAAGCCACGTAAAACTTGCAACAACAAAGTAGAGGATGTCTAACTTGTTTTTGCAGGGGCATATTGTGATGTGATATGGTCAAGACATGATGCTAAATTTTATTGTATGAGATGATCATGTTTTGTAACAGAATTATCGGCAAATGGCAGGAGCCATATGGTTGTTGCTTCATTGTATGAAATGCAATTGCCATGTAATTGCTTTACTTTATCACTAAGCGGTAGCGATAGTCGTAGACGCAATAGTTGGCGAGACGACGACGATGCTTCGATGGAGATCAAGGTGTCAAGCCGGTGACGTTGGTGATCATGAAGGTGATTTGGAGATGGAGAACAGAGGCACAAGATGATGATGGCCATATCATATCACTTATATTGATTGCATGTGATGTTAATCTTTTATGCATCTTATTTTGCTTAGTTCGGTGGTAGCATTATAAGATGATCTCTCACTAAATTTCAAGGTATAAGTGTTCTCCCTAAGTATGCACCGTTGCTACAGTTCGTCATGCTGAGACACCACGTGATGATCGGGTGTGATAAGCTCCACGTTCACATACAATGGGTGCAAGCCAGTTTTGCACACGCGGAATACTCGGGTTAAACTTGACGAGCCTAGCACATGCAGATATGGTCTCGGAACACTAAGACCGAAAGGTCAAGCGTGAATCATATAGTAGATATGATCAACATAGTGATGTTCACCATTGAAAACTACTCCATCTCACGTGATGATCGGACATGGTTTAGTTGATATGGATCACGTGATCACCTAGATGATTAGAGAGATGTCTATCTAAGTGGGAGTTCTCAAGTAATTTGATTAATTGAACTTTAATTTATCATGAACTTAGTACCTGATAGTATTTTGCATGTCTATGTTGTTGTAGTCTTGTAGATAGATGGCCCGTGTTGTTGTTCCGTTGAATTTTAATGTGTTCCTAGAGAAAGCTAAGTTGAAAGATGATGGTAGCAACTACACGGACTGGGTCCGTAACTTGAGAATTATCCTCATTGCTACATAGAATAATTACGTCGAAGCACCGCTAGGTGACAAACCCGCTGTAGGAGCAACGCCAGATGTTATGAACACCTGGCAGAGCAAAGCTGATGACTACTGGATAGTTCAGTGTGCCATGCTTTACAGCTTAGAACCGGGACTTCAACGACGTTTTGAACGTCATGGAGCATATGAGATGTTCCAGGAGTTGAAGTTTGAAGGAAATATGCCCTAGAGGCAATAATAAAATTATTATTTATTTCCTTATATCATGATAAATGTTTATTATTCATGCTAGAATTGTATTAACCGGAAAGGTAATACATGTGTGAATACATAGACAAACAGAGTGTCACTAGTATGCCTCTACTTGACTAGCTCGTTAATCAAAGATGGTTATGTTTCCTAACCATGGACAAAGAGTTGTTATTTGATTAACGGGATCACATCATTAGATGAATGATCTGATTGACATGACCCATTCCATTAGCTTAGCACCCGATCGTTTAGTATGTTGCTATTGCTTTCTTCATGACTTATACATGTTCCTATGACTATGAGATTATGCAACTCCCGTTTGCCGGAGGAACACTTTGTGTGCTACCAAACGTCACAACGTAACTGGGTGATTATAAAGGTGCTCTACAGGTGTCTCCAAAGGTACATGTTGGGTTGGCGTATTTCGAGATTAGGATTTGTCACTCCGATTGTCGGAGAGGTATCTCTGGGCCCTCTCGGTAATGCACATCACATAAGCCTTGCAAGCATTGCAACTAATGAGTTAGTTGTGAGATGATGTATTACGGAACGAGTAAAGAGACTTGCCGGTAACGAGATTGAACTAGGTATTGAGATACCGACGATCGAATCTTGGGCAAGTAACATACCGATGACAAAGGGAACAACATATGTTGTTATGCGGTTTGACCGATAAAAGATCTTCATAGAATATGTAGGAGCCAATATGAGCATCCAGGTTCCACTATTGGTTATTGACCGGAGACATGTCTCGGTCATGTCTACATTGTTCTCGAACCTGTAGGGTCCGCACGCTTAAGGTTTTGATGACAGTTATATTATGAGTTTATGCATTTTGATGTACCGAAGTTTGTTCGGAGTCCCGGATGTGATCACAGACATGACGAGGAGTCTCGAAATGGTCGAGACATAAAGATTGATATATTGGAATCCTATATTTGGATATCGGAAGTGTTCCGGGTGAAATCGGGATTTTACCGGAGTACTGGGAGGTTACCGGAACCCCCCGGGAGGTATATGGGCCTTGGTGGGCTTTATTGGAAGAGAGGAGAGGTGGCCAGGGCTGGGCCGCGCGCCCCTCCCCCCTAGTCCGAATAGGACAAGGAGAGGGGGCCGGCGCCCCCCCCCCCCTTCCTTCTCTCTCTCCTCTTTCCCCCTCCTGAATCCTATTCCAACTAGGAAAGGGGGGGATCCTACTCCCGGAGGGAGTAGGACTCCTCCTGGCGCGCCCTCTCCTGGTCGGCCGAACCCCCCCTTTGATCCTTTATATACGGGGGCAGGGGCACCCCTAGACACACAAGTTGATCGAGGTGATCATATTCTTAGCCGTGTGCGGTGCCCCCTTCCACCATAGACCTCGATAATATTGTAGCGGTGCTTAGGCGAAGCCCTGCGACGGTAGTACATCAAGATCGTCACCACGCCGTCGTGCTGACAGAACTCTTCCCCGACACTTTGCTGGATCGGAGTCCGGGGATCGTCATCGAGCTGAACGTGTGCTAGAACTCGGAGGTGCCGTAGTTTCGGTGCTTGATCTGTCGGGCCGTGAAGACGTACGACTACATCAACCGCGTTGTGCTAATGCTTCCGCTGTTGGCCTACAAGGGTACGTAGATCACACTTTCCCCTCTCGTTGCTATGCATCACCATGATCTTGCGTGTGTGTAGGAATTTTTTTGAAATTACTACGTTCCCCAACAGTGGTATCAGAGCCTAGGTTTTATGTGTTGATGTTATATGCACGAGTAGAACACAAGTGAGTTGTGGGCGATATAAGTCATACTGCTTACCAGCATGTCATACTTTGGTTCGGCGGTATTGTTGGACGAAGCGGCCCGGACCGACATTACGCGTACGCTTACGCGAGACCGGTTCTCCCGACGTGCTTTGCACAAAGGTGGCTAGCGGGTGACAGTTTCTCCAACTTTAGTTGAACCGAGTGTGGCTACGCCCGGTCCTTGCGAAGGTTAAAACAGCACCAACTTGACAAACTATCATTGTGGTTTTGATGCGTAGGTAAGATTGGTTCTTGCTTAAGCCCGTAGCAGCCACGTAAAACTTGCAACAACAAAGTAGAGGACGTCTAACTTGTTTTTGCAGGGCATGTTGTGATGTGATATGGTCAAGACATGATGCTAAATTTTATTGTATGAGATGATCATGTTTTGTAACCGAGTTATCGGCAACTGGCATGAGCCATATGATTGTCGCTTTATTGTATGCAATGCAATCGCGCTGTGATGCTTTACTTTATCACTAAGCGGTAGCGATAGTCGTGGAAGCATAAGATTGGCGAGACGACAACGATGCTACGATGGAGATCAAGGTGTCGCGCCGGTGACGATGGTGATCACAACGGTGCTTCGAAGATGGAGATCACAAGCACAAGATGATGATGGCCATATCATATCACTTATATTGATTGCATGAGATGTTTATCTTTTATGCATCTTATCTTGCTTTGATTGACGGTAGCATTATAAGATGATCTCTCACTAATTATCAAGAAGTGTTCTCCCTGAGTATGCACCGTTGCGAAAGTTCTTCGTGTTGAGACACCACGTGATGATCGGGTGTGATAGGCTCTACGTTCAAATACAACGGGTGCAAAACAGTTGCACACGCGGAATACTCAGGTTATACTTGACGAGCCAAGCATATACAGATATGGCCTCGGAACACGGAGACCGAAAGGTCGAGCGTGAATCATATAGTAGATATGATCAACATAATGATGTTCACCAATGAAACTACTCCATCTCACGTGATGATCGGACATGGTTTAGTTGATTTGGATCATGTAATCACTTAGAGGATTAGAGGGATGTCTATCTAAGTGGGAGTTCTTTAAGTAATATGATTAATTGAACCTAAATTTATCATGAACTTAGTACATGATAGTATCTTGCTTATTTATGTTTGATTGTAGATAGATGGCCCGTGCTGTTGTTCCGTTGAATTTTAATGCGTTCCTTGAGAAAGCTAAGTTGAAAGATGATGGTAGCAATTACACGGACTGGGTCCGTAACTTGAGGATTATCCTCATTGCTGCACAGAAGAATTACGTCCTGGAAGCACCGCTGGGTGCCAGGCCTGCTGCTGGAGCAACACCAGATGTTATGAACGTCTGGCAGAGCAAAGCTGATGACTACTCGATAGTTCAGTGTGCCATGCTTTACGGCTTAGAATCGGGACTTCAATGATGTTTTGAACGTCATGGAGCATATGAGATGTTCCAGGAGTTGAAGTTAATATTTCAAGCAAATGCCCGGATTGAGAGATATGAAGTCTCCAATAAATTCTATAGCTGCAAGATGGAGGAGAACAGTTCTGTCAGTGAGCATATACTCAAAATGTCTGGGTATAATAATCACTTGATTCAATTGGGAGTTAATCTTTCAGATGATTGCGTCATTGACAGAATTCTCCAATCACTGCCACCAAGCTACAAGAGCTTCGTGATGAACTATAATATGCAAGGGATGAATAAGACTATTCCCGAGCTCTTCGCAATGCTGAAAGCTGCGGAGGTAGAAATCAAGAAGGAGCATCAAGTGTTGATGGTCAACAAGACCACTAGTTTCAAGAAAAAGGGCAAAGGGAAGAAGAAGGGGAACTTCAAAAGGAACAGCAAGCAAGTTGCTACTCAAGAGAAGAAACCCAAACCTGGACCTAAGCCTGAAACTGAGTGCTTCTACTGCAAGCAGACTGGTCACTGGAAGCGGAACTGCCCCAAGTATTTGGCGGATAAGAAGGATGGCAAGGTGAACAAAGGTATATGTGATATACATGTTATTGATGTGTACCTTACTAATGCTCGCAGTAGCACCTGGGTATTTGATATTGGTTCTATTGCTAATATTTGCAACTTGAAACAGGGACTACAGATTAAGCGAAGATTGGCTAAGGACGAGGTGACGATGCGCGTGGGAAACGGTTCCAAAGTCGATGTGATCGCAGTCGGCACGCTACCTCTACATCTACCTTCGGGATTAGTATTAGACCTAAATAATTGTTATTTGGTGCCAGCGTTAAGCATGAACATTATATCTGGATCTTGTTTGATGCGAGACGGTTATTCATTTAAATCAGAGAATAATGGTTGTTCTACTTACATGAGTAATATCTTTTATGGTCATGCACCCTTAAGGAGTGGTCTATTCTTATTAAATCTCGATAGTAGTGACACACATATTCATAGTGTTGAAACCAAAAGATGCAGAGTTGATAATGATAGTGCAACTTATTTGTGGCACTGCCGTTTGGGTCATATCGGTATAAAGCGCATGAAGAAACTCCATACTGATGGGCTTTTGTAACCACTTGATTATGAATCACTTGGTACTTGCGAACCGTGCCTTATGGGTAAGATGACAAAAACACCGTTCTCCGGTTCTATGGAGAGAGCAACAGATTTGTTGGAAATCATACATACAGATGTATGTGGTCCGATGAATATTGAGGCTCGTGGCGGATATCGTTATTTTCTCACCTTCACAGATGACTTAAACAGATATGGGTATATCTACTTAATGAAACACAAGTCTGAAACGTTTGAAAGTTCAAAGAATTTCAAAGTGAAGTTGAAAACCATCGTAACAAGAAAATAAAATTCCTACAATCTGATCGTGGAGGAGAATATTTGAGTTACGAGTTTGGTGTACATTTGAAACAATGTGGAATAGTTTCGCAACTCACGCCACCCGGAACACCACAGCGTAATGGTGTGTCCGAACGTCGTAATCGTACTTTACTAGATATGGTGCGATCTATGATGTCTCTTACTGATTTACCGCTATCGTTTTGGGGATATGCTCTAGAGACGGCCGCATTCACGTTAAATAGGGCACCATCAAAATCCGTTGAGACGACGCCTTATGAATTGTGGTTTGGCAAGAAACCAAAGTTGTCGTTTCTGAAAGTTTGGGGCTGCGATGCTTATGTGAAAAAGCTTCAACCTGATAAGCTCGAACCCAAATCGGAAAAATGTGTCTTCATAGGATATCCAAAGGAAACTATTGGATACACCTTCTATCACAGATCCGAAGGCAAGACTTTTGTTGCTAAATTCGGAAACTTTCTAGAGAAGGAGTTTCTCTCGAAAGAAGTAAGTGGGAGGAAAGTAGAACTTGACGAGGTAACTGTACCTACTCCCTTATTGGAAAGTAGTACATCACAGAAACCTGTTTCTGCGACACCTACACCAATTAGTGGAGAAGCTAATGATAATGATCATGAAACTTCAGAACAAGATACTACTGAACCTCGTAGATCAACCAGAATGAGATCCGCGCCAGAGTGGTACGGTAATCCTGTTCTAGAAGTCATGCTACTAGATCATGATGAACCTACGAACTATGAAGAAGCGATGGTGAGCCCAGATTCCGCAAAATGGCTTGAAGCCATGAAATCTGAGATGGGATCCATGTATAAGAACAAAGTATGGACTTTGGTTGACTTGCCCAATGATCGGCAAGCAATTGAGAATAAATGGATCTTCAAGAAGAAGACTGACGCTGACGGTAATATTACTGTCTACAAAGCTCGACTTGTCGCAAAAGGTTTCCGGCAAGTTCAAGGGATTGACTACGATGAGACCTTCTCACCCGTAGCGATGCTTAAGTATGTCCGAATCATGTTAGCAATTGCCACATTTTATGATTATGAAATTTGCAGATGGATGTCAAAGCTGCATTCTTGAATGGATTTCTGGAAGAAGAGTTGTATATGATGCAACCAGAAGGTTTTGTCGATCCAAAGGGAGCTAACAAAGTGTGCAAGCTCCAGCGATCCATTTATGGACTGGTGCAAGCCTCTCGGAGTTGGAATAAATGCTTTGATAGTGTGATCAAAGCATTTGGTTTTATACAGACTTTTGGAGAAGCCTGTATTTACAAGAAAGTGAGTGGGAGCTCTGTAGCATTTCTGATATTATATGTGGATGACATATTACTAATTGGAAATGATATAGAATTTCTGGATAGCATAAAGGGATACTTGAATAAGAGTTTTTCAATGAAAGACCTCGGTGAAGCTGCTTACATATTAGGCATTAAGATCTATAGAGATAGATCAAGACGCTTAATTGGAATTTCACAAAGCACATACCTTGGCAAAGTTTTGAAGAAGTTCAAAATGGATCAAGCAAAGAAAGGGTTCTTGCCTATGTTACAAGGTGTGAAGTTGAGTCAGACTCAATACCCGACCACTGCAGAAGATAGAGAGAAAATGAAAGATGTTCCCTATGCTTCAGCCATAGGTTCTATCATGTATGCAATGTTGTGTACCAGACCTGATGTGTGCCTTGCTATTAGTTTAGCAAGGAGGTACCAAAGTAATCCAGGAGTGGATCACTAGACAGCGGTCAGGAACATCCTGAAATACCTGAAAAGGACTAAGGATATTGTTTCTCATTTATGGAGGTGACAAAGAGCTCGTTGTAAACGGTTACATCGATGCAAGCTTTGACACTGATCCGGATGACTCTAAGTCACAAACCGGATACATATTTTTATTGAATGGTGGAGCTGTCAGTTGGTGTAGTTCCAAGCAGAGCGTCGTGGCGGGATCTACGTGTGAAGCGGAATACATAGCTGCTTCGGAAGCATCGAATGAAGGAGTCTGGATGGAGGAGTTCATATCTGATCTAGGTGTCATACCTAGTGCATCGGGTCTAATGAAAATCTTTTGTGACAATACTGGTGCAATTGGCTTGGCAAAGGAATCCAGATTTCACAAGAGAACCAAGCACATCAAGAGACGCTTCAATTCCATCTGCGATCAAGTCAAGGAGGGAGACATAGTGATTTGCAAGATACACACGGATCTGAATGTTGCAGAACCGTTAACTAAGCCTCTCTCACGAGCAAAACATTATCAGCACCAAGACTCCATGGGTGTTAGAATCATCACAATGTAATCTAGATTATTGACTCTAGTGCAAGTGGGAGACTGAAGGAAATATGCCCTAGAGGTAATAATAAAGTTATTATTTCTATTTCCTTATATCATGATAAATGTTTATTATTCATGTTATAATTGTATTAACCGGAAACTTAGTACATGTGTGAATACATAGACAAACAGAGTGTCACTAGTATGCCTCTACCTAACTAGCTCGTTCATCAAAGATGGTTAAGTTTCCTAGCCATGGACAAAGAGTTGTCATTTGATGAACGGGATCACATCATTAGAGAATGATGTGATTGACTTGACCCATCCGTTAGCTTAGCACGATGATCGTTTAGTTTACTGCTATTGCTTTCTCCATAACTTATACATGTCCCTATGACTATGAGATTATGCAACTCCCGAATACCGGAGGAACACTTAGTGTGCTATCAAATGTCACAACGTAACTGGGTGACTATAAAGATGCTCTACAGGTGTATCCGATGGTGTTTGTTGAGTTGGCATAGGTCAAGATTAGGATTTTTCACTCCGTGTATCGGAGAGGTATCTCTGGGCCCTCTCGGTAATGCACATCACTATAAGCCTTGCAAGCAATGTGACTAATGAGTTAGTTACGGGATTTTGCATTACAGAACGAGTAAAGAGACTTGCCGGTAACGAGATTGAACTAGGTATTGAGATACCGACGATCGAATCTCGGGCAAGTAACATACCGATGACAAAGGGAACAACGTATGTTGTTATGCGGTTTGACCGATAAAGATCTTCGTAGAATATGTAGGAACCAATATGAGCATCTAGGTTCCGCTATTGGTTATTGATCGAAGATGAGTCTCGGTCATGTCTACATAGTTCTCGAACCCGTAGGGTCCGCACGCTTAACGTTCGGTGACGATCGGTATTATGAGTTTATGTGTTTTGATGTACCGAAGGTTGTTCGGAGTCCCGGATATGATCACGGGCATGACGAGGAGTCTCAAAATGGTCGAGAAGTAAAGATCGATATATTGGATGACTATTTTTGGACATCAGAATGGTTCCGGGTGAGTTCGGGCATTTACCGAAGTATCGGGAGGTTACCGGACCCCCCCCCCCGGGAAATATATGGGCCTTATTGGGCCATAGTGGGAGAGAGGATAAGGAAGCCTAGGAGGGCCCCCCCCCCAAGCCCAATCCGAATTGGGTGGGGGATCGGGCCCCCTTTCCTTCCTCCTTCCTCCCCCTTCCTTCCTCTCCTAGTCCAACTAGGGAAGGGGGAATCCTATTCCCGGTGGGAGTAGGAATCCTCCAGGGCGCGCCGTAGAGGGCTGGCCCTCCCTCTTCCTCCACTCCTTTATATACGGGGGAGGGGGCACCCCAAAGACACACAAGTTGACATTGTCTTAGCCGTGTGCGGTGCCCCCCTCCACCATAATCCACCTCGGTCATATCGTTGCGGTACTTAGGTGAAGCCCTGCACCGGTAGCTTCATCATCACCGTCATCATGCCGTCGTGCTAACGAAGCTCTCCCTCGACACTCAGCTGGATCAAGAGTTCATGGGACGTCACCGAGTTGAACGTGTGCAGATCGCGGAGGTGCCGTACTTTCGGTACTAGGATCGGTCGGATCATGAAGACATATGACTACATCAACCGCGTTGTCATAACGCTTCCGCTTTCGGTTTACAAGGGTACGTAGACAACACTCTCCCCTCTCATTGCTATGCATCACCTAGATGGATCTTGCGTGTGCGTAGGAATTTTTTTGAAATTATTGCATACCCCAACAATGTTGTGATGTGATATGGTCAAGACATGATGTGATATACGTTATTGTATGAGATGATCATGTTTTGTAAGTTATCGGCAACCGGCAGGAGCCTTATGGTTGTCTCTTTATTGTATGAAGTGCAAATGCCATGTAATTTCTTTACTTTATCAGTATGCATTAGCGATAGTTGTAGAAGCAATAGTTGGCGAGACGACTACGACGCAATGATGGAGATCAAGGTGTTGAGCCGGTAACGATGGAGATCATGACGATGCTTTGGAGATGGAGATCAAAAGCACAAGATAATGATGGCCATATCATGTCACATATTTTGATTGCATATGATGTTTATCTTTTATGCATCTTATTTTGCTTAGTACGGCGATAGCATTATAAGATGACCCCTTCACTAAATTTTAAGGTAAAAGTGTTCTCCATGAGTATGCGTCATTGCTACAGTTCGTTGTGTTGAGACATCACGTGATGATCGGGTGTGATAGACTCTACCTTCACATACAACGGGCGCAAGACAGTTTTGCACATGCGGAATACTTGGGTTAAACTTGACGAGCCTAGCATGTACAGACATGGCTTCAGAACACTGGAGACCGAAAGGTCGAACGTGAATCATATAGTAGGTATGATCAACATAGAGATGTCCACCATTGATGACTACCCCATCTCACGTGATGATCAGACATGGGTTAGTTGATTTGGATCACGTATCACTTAGATGACTTGAGAGATGTCTATTTAAGTGGGAGTCCCTAAGTAATTTGATTAATTGAACTTAATTTATCATGAACTTAGTCCTGATAGTATTTGCATATCTATGTTGTAGATCAACGGTTGTAGCAAGAAAAGTTGCCGCCGTCATGGGACTCAGCGTGCCCGTGCATCAATGTAGCAAAACAAATCACGGGCGCACGAAAAACATATACCAGTTACAACCAAAAAAGAAGCAAACAAGCATCATGGTCACCGTCAAAGAAGAAGCCTGTTCCAGCAATTCTAGACGCCAGTTCGAGCAATCAATGTGGCCGGTTGTAGCAAAATGATACGCTCGCGACATCATTCTAGCAAATGTGATTGCCGGTTACAGCAAATCGAGAAACCGGTTCCAGCAAATCTCGACGCCGGTTCCAACATTTATCACAACACACCCATGGTAGCTTCTGCGTGCTGGTCGTGGCTTTTTGGGGCTGTTTGGTTTGTGCCCCAACTTGCCCTGCCAAAATTCTGGCATAGCCAAAGCAAGGGTATAACCAAAGCAAGGGCATGACCAAAATTTTAATATGGTAGTGTTGTTTGGATTGTAGCCGTAGCACCTACCAATTATTTGGCAAAATGGTTGGGTCTTAGTTTGGTTTGTTGCCAATTAACATGTTACATACCGGTATCTGAGGTCTTTTTTCTTTTTTTTAAACGAATGAGCATCTGAGGTCCTAACCTGAAATTTTTATGCATACAAGGAGCCAATAAATCATGATGATCAAACATTCAGAAAAAACAGTAAAAAATGGTTTACTGAAGCAGCATGCATACGCTTTTGGTAAGTGAAACACAGGTACTAATTGGCTGGATCGATACGATCCATGGAGGCGTAAGTAGGCGAGCTAGCTAATTAACTTTTTGGCTAACGTGACACCCGGCATAATACGCGGGGATGCTAGCAAGTTGGGCAACCTGCTAGCATCCCCGCGTATTGGCGAGAAATTGCATGGGCAAACGAGGGTGTGTTGGGCTACCAAATATTTGGTGTCCAACCAAACATCAGTCAAAACTCATGGGCACGTCAATATTTTGGCAAGGCCAACTTTGGCTCAAAACCAAACACACCCTTTCACCGTCTGGTTGCAGCTTTTTCATGGTCCGTTTGCAACACAGATTGTCGCCATCATTGCAGCATGCACGACCGGTAATCCTGCCGGTTGGTGCTTCCACTCCAGCCAACGGTACCGACGGCGCGTCACGACTTGTAGCTTTATTACTCCATTCACCGCAATGACGGCCACTGTCGAGCCGGTGGCCGCACGGTGCGTGGAAGAAAGGGCAGGAAGGAGTAGAGGTGTTGTAGCGCAAGGCGAGGGAGAGGATTGGGGGCTGCGGTGGGTGGCGAGAGATATGTGTGTGTGTGTGTGGAAGAAGATGCAGAAGGGAGAAGGGATAAGGCTGGCTGTGATAAGCGGTGCGTGGGCCCAATAGACAGTGCACAAGAAAGAGTCGACCGACGCAGTTTTCAGCCGGCGTGTCGTCGCAAAACGTTTTCCTATACGGCAAGGAGGTATACCCTTCGTTTTCAAGCGGGCTTCTCTAGGAAGCACCCCTCCCCAACCTTTTCTCACTGTGAAAGAAAAGGAGGTGGAAATAAGTTAAGCTCGAAGCCTAAAACGAGTTCTTTTGTGTTTTTGTCTTATTTTCACAATAGGTTTTTTTGTGGGGGTATTTTCACAATGAGCTGCCAGACGCCTCAAAAGAACTGACCTAACAATTTGAGCCACACTCAGT
>NC_041382.1:527517035-527521663 GCF_002162155.2 Triticum dicoccoides
GCTCACTCCTCCTCGCCGTCGCCGGAGGGTACCGGCGGCGAAGCCTGCTCGGCCCCCAAGGACTGCGGCGGCGGGGCAAGCCTGCTAGGCTTCCTACTCTCCCTCATCACTCCTCGACGCGAGCTTCGTCACCGGCCACTTCTTCCGCCGCCGGCCACCTCTGCTCAGCCTTTGACCGCCCCTGCTTTGGCCCTCACCCGCGGATCTGGCGGGCCACGCGCCGGATCCGGTCGCCTCCCCTGCCGGCATCCGTGGCTAGGTCCGCCCAGATGCGATCTGGGGGCTTCCCCGTCCGGCTGCGGTGCTCTCTCTCCGGCCGGGCATGCCCTCCGTGCGACGGCTCCCCTCACCTTCCCGACCCACCCCTCCCTGTTTGAGCTCTGGGCTGGTCTCCTCGGGAGACGACCATGGAGGCTCTTGGTTGTGCCCGGCAACTGCGGCTGCTGCTTGCAGCGCATCGGCCGGGAGGTTTGGCTGTGTGCGCATTCTTCTTCACCACATCCCCCACCCCAGCAGGGGTGGTTCAGCCCGGCGGTCATGGACCTGCACCCCCTTCCTGCGTCCATGGCCGACCGACGCGGCTACGGTTCCAGCGAGCCCTGGGAGGTGCGCTCTTTTCAGCCCCTTTGGTTCACTGGCCCTTGGCGTCTCCGCATCCCATCACCCTGCTGGTGCCCTTGTTGGCCGTCCATCCTGGCGCATCTTCGATTCCAGCACGCTCCAAGACCTGCGTTCTCTTCCAGCTCTTTAGGACTCGCTGGCATCCTTGCTGCCCCCGTCCTGGTGTCGTGGGATTTGCGCTCCCTTCCAGATCCTGGCTCATCCAGGTCTCCGGCCATCATCACACCCCCACCGCCTCTCATTACGCTCAGTCACCCAACCTTGCCCTCCTTCGGAGCTCACACGTCCGGCGGCGCCCAGTGCCTTCTTTGACGGCGGGCGTGGCTCCTCGTCCTGTGGTTGCAGTTTTGGCCTATGCCTGACCTCCTCTCTCCTGTTCGTGCTCCGACGGCTTGGGATTGCTCGGACTCTGGCCAGGGCGAAATCCCTGCATCTTATGCTGGCAGCGGCGACACCCGCGGATGTAGTTCCCTTCTTGAAGGCGCTGCCATGGCCGTTATCTGTGCCCCTCTTCGAGCATCGGGGGAAACCCTAGGTTCTGGTTATCCGGATCGGACGACGACGGCGTCTCGGCATCGTTCTCCTTATGAAGGCGTTGTCTTGTATGCTCGCGGCGTCCTCGGTTCTAGATTTGAAGAAGTTGGTTGTCTAGTTGTTGGTCTGAGCTGCTTCTCAGGGCGGCGAGTGTAGCTGTGTTTTTCTTTGTTTGGGTCGTGTTTCCTTTGTCTCTCTCCTTCGGACACCATGTTCACGTCCTTGCGTCCGTGTCATGTGTTGTATCATCTGTTGTACTCGTTCTAACTTCTTCTATCAATGAAATGATATGCAAACTTTGCGTATTCTCGAAAAAAAATTCCCCTTGGGCGAGATAAAATTGCATGGTGCCACCGCTGCGATCCTAACCGTCAAAAAATACAATCCTACGGTAGTCTGGCCTGGATAGCCTCGGTATCCCGCAGACCGCAGTCATGCCATACAGACTTGCCGGCGAATCACGAATCTCGTCCCAAGTTCAGTACTCGCATAGCCTTCTTCCCACCGAGCAGCCCCTCACGAACCCTAGCTTGCTAAACCCTACTCCTTCCCTTCCCCGCTGGATCCGCAGCAACCGGAGCCTGTCAGCTATCTGTGCGGAGGTGATCTCCCTCTCTCGTTCGTTTTTTCTTTTCTGGAATTTGTCGACCACGAATCGCTTTCCTCCCCGCAGAAAAAAAGGGGGACGAGTCGGCGACGGTTTCTCGCTTGGGAACGCCAGCGAGGCTGCTGTTTTCGCCCTCCTCTGCTCGCTTCTCCGGCAGCGGGTCCCCCGTTCTCTCTTGGGCTGTTTCTATAGGCGGGGTTAGTTTTTTGGAGTCGAGTGTCAAACCCGGGACGGTCTGAAGATCAATATTCAGACAAGAACACTTACAGCAGTGAAACTTGGTGGAATTATTGGTGTTTACTCATGAAACTGTGAAGAACACAATATTTCACATGGTATTACTTTAAGCGATGTGCTATTATGTTCGATTAGCTATGTGGAACCGTCCGTGTCTAAACAATTGTGTCCCAAACAAAAC
Organism: Triticum dicoccoides; assembly: GCF_002162155.2. Classification (NCBI taxonomy): domain Eukaryota; kingdom Viridiplantae; phylum Streptophyta; class Magnoliopsida; order Poales; family Poaceae; genus Triticum; species Triticum dicoccoides. The sequence goes on from NC_041382.1 coordinate 527,519,216, forward strand.
TCTACCCCAATATTCTATAAATAGAAAGAAATATAGTGCAGTCTAGGATTTTTTTTGGGTCAAAACTATCCTTGGCTTATTTATTCTATTCTGCCAAGATGTTTTCTTCATTCAGGGTTGTCATCTATGGCAGATGCTCATGTATCTTCTCATCTTTCTTATTTGTGGGTGTAAGCTATGGTTTTACAAACAGTGAGCTTATTACTCTCATTATTATTTACCAATGTTTGTTGCATTCTGTGTTAGCTAAAAAAAATCTAGCCATGTTAATCTGCACATCGCCTTAGTTTTTTAACTCAAGGTGTTACATATAAAGGAGAACTTCCTGGAGTTGCTGCTGTTAGAGAATGGTGGGAATAATCTGTTGTCTCATCTGCTGAAATCTTAGTTTATCCAGATGAGTTGAGAGTATCTATATGAGTTAAGAGCCTTTCACTTGCTTTACAAGTTCTCATGACCACGATTTATTTCCAGACGCTGAATTTAAAGAGTAAACCTTGAATCTGAATCCTTTCACTTCAGAGTATTCACATTTTCCCACTCTAATGCGACAAGTTCATGACCATGATTTATTTTTCGACCATGAATTTGTGTTTTGATAATTTTTCTGTTTTACTGTTAGTGAATAAATTAGCAAGCTATAGAGCAGCCTAACAGTATCAAGATGAAGTTTGGTTACTGCAAATTCAAAATTTCATCACTTTCTGATGTGATGCAGCTATTAATACAAAATGTTACTATTCCCCACTGTAATGTCGAACAAAAAGTAGTGTTCACTTTGGTGTCTCTTATCTTCCATTTTAAAATTAGAGTTTACATTTTCTTATATACAGTTCAATAACTCTGAACTAAATAAGAGTATAAGACGATCTAGACAATTATTTGATACATAATCTGGATTCATGGGATAGTTTGGTAATGGCTTTGCAATTAGTAATTTGACTAATATTAAATTTGTAATCTCTGTGGACATACATTCTAGTTATGCCATTTCTTTTCAATGCAAGTACTACATCCATTAGATTTGTGCCCCTTTTCATTCTCTTTGTCCTCCCCGTGTTGATGATATTCTTCCAAGGAAAAATAAAGTATACTTTTGATGTTTTATTAGGAATGTTTCCTATCTATAATCCCCCCCCCCCCAAAACTTATATTTCGAACTCCCATAAGCTTTCACATTTACGTGGTAAATGTTATAAATATTATGGTGTTTAAGTGCCACCTTAGACAACTAGCCCATGCGGGTTAATAAATTCCTCGTTGTGTATACATTATAAATAATTTGATTTCCCCTTCATATTCTGACAAGTATGTGTATGTGTCTCTAGATTGCGGAGCTGAGAACACACTCAAGACAGGGGATGTGATCCAGTGCCGTGAATGTGGTTACCGCATCCTGTACAAGAAGCGCACCCGTCGGAGTATGGGCACTTCAATTTATCCTCTTGATCTGTTTTTAACCTCTTAATTTATCATGTTGCGGTTTGGCGCGATTGCTTTGTTTGCACTTATCTGATAGGTTATGAATTCCTTGTGCATTGTGCTGTTGATATGTTCATCTTGATCTAGTCGAGCCAGTGAACATAGTTCCCTAACTACCATCTCATACAAAAAAAATTACTATGCAATTACATGTAGAAAAACAAGCTATGATATGCATCTAAAACATTGAAATTCAGTTTCATAGAATAGTATTAGATAGGATATCGCGGCGTGATTATTCTGTTAAAAACATTGAAATTGAGTTTCACCCAAAGAGATGGTTACATGCTCGAGTGTGGTTGCCTTTGGGAGGAGAGGTTGCCACCTTGCCGGGTTGGGAAACTGCTCGACCAGGCGGTGACGGTGGCGCATTAGCTGGAGCCTTGAGCAGGTTTGAGGTCGAGCCCCTTTGTGGCGTTCGTGGTCAAGTAGCCTGAAAAATTAGGGTTCGTATCGGCGTCGAGCCCGTTATTGGGCCTCCCGAGTCCCCAGCGTGTCCCCTAAGTATCCGAGCTGTATCCTTAGTGGCGCCACCTTAGGCTTTTCTTGGGTGTCGATCCTATCGGCGCCCTTGCCGTTTTTGGCTTTGCCCTTCTTGAAACTGGTGGTCTTATTCATGACAAATACCATATTTATGTGGCACTTGCGTCTTGGCAATATCTGAAAGAAGCACATGTAGAAGCTTCATAATGCTGGAGTTTTACAGTCTTTTGATTTCGAATCATTTGACACATGTGAGGCTTGTCTCATGGGGAAAATGACCAAGACGTCGTTCATTGGTCATGTTGAACGGCCGAGTGACTTGTTCGAGATAATTCACATTGATGTATGTGGTCCAGTATACCAGCGCACGGTGGACACCTTTACGACTTTTACTGACAACTTAAGTAGGTATGCTTATGTCCCAGTTCTTTTGGTGGCTGCCAAAATAAGCTGCCCCATCCCAAGCCGACCCAAATTTTTTTT
>NC_041382.1:527522267-527527267 GCF_002162155.2 Triticum dicoccoides
CATAAGCTGTCAAAAGAACTGGGCCTATATCTACTTGATGAAGCAGAAGTCTGAGACCCTTGAGAAGTTCAAAGAATTTCAGAACAAAGTGGAGCATCATCGTGACAGGAGGATTAAATTTCTTTGATCAGATCACAGAGGAGAATATCTTAGTCACGAATTTAGCAAATATCTTAATGAGCCTGGAGTAGTTTCACAACTTACGCCACCCGGAACTCCGCATAAATTTCTATGATCAGATCACAGAGGAGAATATCTTAGTCATGAGTTTAGCAAACATCTTAGTGAGCGTAGAATAGTTTCACAACTTACGCCACTCGGAACTCGGTGCTCCACTTCGTTCTGAAATTCCTTGAACTTCTCAAGGGTTTCAGACTTTTGCTTCATCAAGTAGAACCATATCTGCTTTCGCCAGTAAAAGTTACGAAGTAAAGGTATCCACCACACTCCAGTATACTCATTGGACCACATACATTAGTATGTATTATATCCAACAAGTCAATCGCTCGTTCAACTGACCAGTGAACGGCGTCTTGGTCATTTTGCCCATCAGACAAGCTTCGCATGTGTCAAATGATTCGAAATTGAAGACTTTAAAACTCCCAACATTTTCTTTCTGATATGGCCAAGAGCCCAAGACGGCAGTGCCACATAAATGTGGTATTTGTCTCAGTCTTCTTAATTCGAAAATGAGGGGATACGTGTATCCCAGCCGTGTCCCGCCATTCTAGAACGCTGATTCAACAGTTTCAGCTGTGTCCGTGCTTTTTAGGATTAGGCATACAGGCCTTTTAACCCAGTTTAGTAGAGGGGTGGGTTTGTTTCCAGGTTCTTTTGTTCTTGGTTGGCTCTCTCAATTGTTGATTGTAGATCGTGCGTCCTGCGCTTTGATCGGGCAGCGAGACCCGCCCTGGTTGTAAAGCAAAGCAAGGATGTTTGTAAATTTATCGTTTAGGAACCACTAGAATCATCGACCAACATATCTGACTTTGTCAGCAGTTCTTATTACTTTATTAGCACCATTGTTCCTATCAGATTGTAAATTTCGACATTTATACTCGGAACTCGGTGCTCCACTTCGTTCTGAAATTCCTTGAACTTCTCAAGGGTTTCAGACTTTTGCTTCATCAAGTAGAACCATATCTGCTTTCGCCAGTAAAAGTTACGAAGTAAAGGTATCCACCACACTCCAGTATACTCATTGGACCACATACATTAGTATGTATTATATCCAACAAGTCAATCGCTCGTTCAACTGACCAGTGAACGGCGTCTTGGTCATTTTGCCCATCAGACAAGCTTCGCATGTGTCAAATGATTCGAAATTGAAGACTTTAAAACTCCCAACATTTTCTTTCTGATATGGCCAAGAGCCCAAGACGGCAGTGCCACATAAATGTGGTATTTGTCTCAGTCTTCTTAATTCGAAAATGAGGGGATACGTGTATCCCAGCCGTGTCCCGCCATTCTAGAACGCTGATTCAACAGTTTCAGCTGTGTCCGTGCTTTTTAGGATTAGGCATACAGGCCTTTTAACCCAGTTTAGTAGAGGGGTGGGTTTGTTTCCAGGTTCTTTTGTTCTTGGTTGGCTCTCTCAATTGTTGATTGTAGATCGTGCGTCCTGCGCTTTGATCGGGCAGCGAGACCCGCCCTGGTTGTAAAGCAAAGCAAGGATGTTTGTAAATTTATCGTTTAGGAACCACTAGAATCATCGACCAACATATCTGACTTTGTCAGCAGTTCTTATTACTTTATTAGCACCATTGTTCCTATCAGATTGTAAATTTCGACATTTATACTCGGAACTCGGTGCTCCACTTCGTTCTGAAATTCCTTGAACTTCTCAAGGGTTTCAGACTTTTGCTTCATCAAGTAGAACCATATCTGCTTTCGCCAGTAAAAGTTACGAAGTAAAGGTATCCACCACACTCCAGTATACTCATTGGACCACATACATTAGTATGTATTATATCCAACAAGTCAATCGCTCGTTCAACTGACCAGTGAACGGCGTCTTGGTCATTTTGCCCATCAGACAAGCTTCGCATGTGTCAAATGATTCGAAATTGAAGACTTTAAAACTCCCAACATTTTCTTTCTGATATGGCCAAGAGCCCAAGACGGCAGTGCCACATAAATGTGGTATTTGTCTCAGTCTTCTTAATTCGAAAATGAGGGGATACGTGTATCCCAGCCGTGTCCCGCCATTCTAGAACGCTGATTCAACAGTTTCAGCTGTGTCCGTGCTTTTTAGGATTAGGCATACAGGCCTTTCAACCCAGTTTAGTAGAGGGGTGGGTTTGTTTCCAGGTTCTTTTGTTCTTGGTTGGCTCTCTCAATTGTTGATTGTAGATCGTGCGTCCTGCGCTTTGATCGGGCAGCGAGACCCGCCCTGGTTGTAAAGCAAAGCAAGGATGTTTGTAAATTTATCGTTTAGGAACCACTAGAATCATCGACCAACATATCTGACTTTGTCAGCAGTTCTTATTACTTTATTAGCACCATTGTTCCTATCAGATTGTAAATTTCGACATTTATACTCATTTCTTTCATATGTTATGCTTTTAGCTCAACTGCCACATTCTAGGAAATACACAGGATCATGTATATTTAATTTCTATCTTGATTTAACACATCAGTTCATGTTGTTTCTTTTTCATTGGTTTTTGTATTATATATTTTTTAAACAAAGGTGAGGCAGGCACTGACTAGAGTTTATGTTGTAGTAAAATATTTTTGTTTGTTTGTAGAGGTACACTTGTTTCTTTAACTTTCTTTTGTGTCTTCAAAATCAATCATGTTGCAGTCAGTGACTTGTGTTAAATGACAATAACCTGGTACATGTCACATACCTATGTTGCAAGAATGCACTTTACCTTCCTCGTCCTCAAGACGCAGCCACCTGGCGCACCTACCTATATTGAGGGATATAGCCAATCTTGCTACTTCAGTGAGGCCGTGATGTTTGATTGCAAAGTGGTTGTTACAAATTGGTTGGTTTTAGGTTCAAAGCTGGTACCTGATCTTATACTGCACTTTTTGTTTTGATGATCTTTTGCTCTTGTGGTTGCTTGACGATGCCACTGGATATTAGATTTTCAATTCAGCTCAAACTCATTATTTTTTTTGGCAACATATGATCTTTGCTTTGCATGCTGTGTCTGTGCAATTTCTCATGAACTGTCTCCTTACTTGGGCAGTTGTTCAATATGAAGCTCGCTGAAGACAAGAAACAAATATCATTCACTGTTAAGTGTGTGCCCTGAGACAAAGCTACTACAATGGAGAAATGTATTAGGCAGTACTCGCTCCTAGGTAGTAATCTTTCCATTGGACTTTGGCTTGAAGTGGTAAAAACTTGTCAAACGTGTATTGAGATTTTAGACATTTGAGGATTGAGATTATGCATCTTTTAGCTGGATTTTAAAACATGGTTATTATTGCTGTCGCCAGGAATGAAGTGCCCTGTTGGTTGCACGCAGGCTCTGGCTGTTATTTGCTGCCTTTGTCGTTATTACTACCTGTGTAACTATTTTAAGACGTTTTTGTAGTTCAAATTGAAATGTAAAAATGTCTTATATTTAGTTACGAAGGTAGTACCTTAAATTCTCCTGCCATGTTCTTTAATTGTGCTAAACTGAGCTTTGTAATGTGCAATTAAGGAACCTCCTTCCATTACGTCATTGTCATGTTTGGGGGTATGCCTGCCGCACAGTACTACCTTTACAAGAACATCCCTATAAACTTACAACTGTTCAGGCCTCCTTTGGTTCATAGGATAGGAAAATCATAGGAATAGAGTCATAAGAAATGAGATACATGCATCTCAAATCCTATGAGTAGGAAAGGAGATGTCCTTTGATTCACTTCATAGGATTTTTTTCATTGAATCTAGACTAATGTTTATTTTCCTATGAAATGTGAAGGATAGGAAGAATTCCGTCATAGGAATAGGATTCCATTCCTCCAAACCAAAGGCTCTAAAGAAATTTTTCCTACAAAAATCCAATCATATGAAATTCCTACAAAAATCCTCCAAACAAAAGGAGGCCTCAACCTTTACAAGAACATCCTTATAAAGTTAGAAAATAACTCTGAGATCTTTGGGCATATTGACGTTGTCGTTCTCTTGGTACACTGAGCAAATCTCGATGCTGCCTCTTGATCTCTGGAGCACCATCAGAGCAAGGATAACATTGTTGACACAATGGCCGTTAACCCAGCAATAGCGGACAGAGGACTAGATTGCTGTCCCGGAAAAGAAGCAACGAGTAGGGTTGGACCGCAAAGCGTCGTGCAAATTTCTACTACTAAATGAGAGTTGGTGTTTGCACGTCACCAAATGTGGTTTCATCACTCCCTGGGTCAATGATTTCCCCTTTTTTCCGTCTTGCAAGCCATGTTCTGCATGTAACTCAATCAAATATATCAAAATCATGTCCTGCATTAACTTAATCAAATTAAATAAAATCTTATCAAAATTTCACTTAATCAAAACCTTCTTTATCTTCCCTTATCATACTTAAATTAAATTAAATCTTATCAAAATCTAGAATATGATGGGTGTAACGTATACGTCGGATATGATTGGTGTTGAACCTCTAGAATATGTATGCCTCTGTTGCAACGCAGAGACAATTAGTCAGTACTCTCTTTGTAAACTAATATAAGAGCGTTTAGATCATTATAAACTAGTTTACGGAGGGAGTAATTAGGTTTTGAGGGGATTTCTTGCCGTCAAGTATTCTCTTATGTGTTGAGTACATTGAATGTACAAAAATGGCTATAATAGAGTTTCCTTTGTTGAATCTTTTTCATGACTTGACAGAGAATTTGATAAGCCGAAGATCCCATTGTATTCCAGAAGCTCGAGAAGCATTTTTCGTTCAAAATGCTAGAACTAGATAAGGAAGTTTTCTATCCTTGATAAAAAATTGACTCCATGGTCCAATGGATAAGGTGCTGGTCTACCGATCTAGTGACTCTGGGTTAGATTATAT
>NC_041382.1:527529200-527574644 GCF_002162155.2 Triticum dicoccoides
CTGCAGGCGCCGGTCTGTTGTTTCTGCAAACCGGCGCCTGCAGGCACGTCAACTGGGCCGGCCCATCTAGAATTTTCTTCTGTGTTTAAAATGAAAAATCCAAAGTCGGATTTACCTTTTCGCTTTTTCTGCCGTTGTCTTGGGCCAAAATATGGGTACACCTCTCGTGAAGGAAGGCCCAATAGGCCGTATAGCTTTTTCTGGGCATTTCCTATTTGGCGTTGCAGGCGCCGGTCTGTTGTTTCTGCAAACCGGCGCCTGCAGGCGCGTCAACTGGGCCGGCCCATCTAGAATTTTCTTCTGTGTTTAAAATGAAAAACCCAAAGTCGGATTTACCTTTTCGCTTTTTCTGCCGTTGTCTTGGGCCAAAATATGGGTACACCTCTCGTGAAGGAAGGCCCAATAGGCCGTATAGCTTTTTCTGGGCATTTCCTATTTGGCGCTGCAGGCGCCGGTCTGTTGTTTCTGCAAACCGGCGCCTGCAGGCGCGTCAACTGGGCCGGCCCATCTAGAATTTTCTTCTGTGTTTAAAATGAAAACCCCAAAGCGGACTACGCTGGTCTTGATTCGAACCCGCGACCTCCCCGAGCAAATTACATGCGCAACCAACACGCCACCCGACTGGGTTCTGTTAGAAATGAGCTTTCTACCTTTCTTATTCTTTCTTTTCCCTTTTCCCTTTTCCCTTTTCCCTTTTTCTTTTTTCTATTTTTTATTTTCTGTTTTAAATGCGTGATTGTAAATCGGTGAACTTTTTCTTCAAAATACGGGCGTTTTTCAAAAAATCATGGCCTATTTTCAATTTTGGTGAACTTTTCTAAAAAAAATCATGAACTTGTTTTTCAAATTCAATGAACTTTTTTTGGAGTTCATGAACTTTTTTCAATTTCGATGAACTTTTTTCAAATTTGATGAACTTTTTAAAAAAAATTGTGAACTTTTTTCAAATTCGATGATTTTGTTTTTGAAAATCCATGAACTTTTTCAATTTCGATGAACTTTATTCAAATTTGATAAACTTTTTCAAAACCGATGAACTTTTTGTTTGAAAATTGATGAACTTTTTTCAAGTTTGTGAACTTTTCTTGAAAATTGCTGAACTACTTTTGAAAATCCATGAACTTTTTCAATTTCGATGAACTTTTTGTTAGAGAAGTGATGAAAGTTTTTTCAAGTTTGTGAACTTTTTTTAAAAATTGATGAACTTTGTTCGAAATCTATGAACCTTTTCAAATTCATGTTTTTTTCGTCGAATAATTCAAAAAATATTAATTGGTACAATTTTGTGCAATAAAATAGCGAGGAAGCTTTGTTATTATATAATTCTGCGCTGTTACTAACACTAGTGGCAAGTAATTCGAGTGGCTAGCTGATCTCGCACGCTACTGAAACTACATTTGTTCAAAACCTGTCCAGAGCATTTATTTTTGCGATTTTTTGAACCCACGCTATGATTTTTTGGTGTTGTACACGTTAGTTGGGCCGGCCCAACTCGACGGTGTAGTAGGCGCCGGGGACGACTTCTGGCGCCTGTGGCGCCCAATAGGAGCTCCCCTTTTTCTGGCGTTCTCTTGGGCCAAAATATGGGTGCACCTCTCGTGAAGGAAGGCCCAATAGGCCGTATAAGAAAGAAATAGGCTCAGTTGCGCGTTTTCGCTCATACAGGCATATATGTCTCGCCTTGAGCGAGTCTTGCCCACGAGAGAGCTGGGCCGGCCCTCGAGCGCGGGAGGTCACAGGCTCTTTTTTCGGGAGCCCCTATACGGCGCTGCAGGCGCCCGTTGGTGCTACCGGCGCTCGCTAGCGATGCCTAGCGGGCCGGCCCACCAATAGACTCGTTAAGAAAACACGAAGAAAAAACAAAAACCTGTTGATGTGGTTCGAACCCTGCACCTCAACATTCACAGCTTAACGCCATAACCACTTGACAATCCTAGCTCTTCTGTCTACTACAAAGAAAACCGTCCTAGTTAATGTTTCCTTTAGTAAAACGTTACCTTATAACAAATATAATTTTTTTTTAAATTCTTTTTAACAAAACAAGATCATCAATTTTTACCCAAAAAAATCATTGTTTTTTGGGGGAAAAAGTTATTTTGAAATAAGTTCATCAATTTTATAAAAGGTTCACCTATTTGGAAAAGAGTTCATTGATTCTGAAAAAGGTTCATCGATTTCGAAAAACAGTTCACCGATTTTGAAAAAAAGTTCATCGATTTTGAAAAAAAGTTCATGGATTGTGAAAAGAGTTCATCGGTTATGAAAAAAGTTCATCGATTTCGAAAAACAGTTCACCGATTTTGAAAAAGAGTTCATCGATTGTGAAAAGAGTACATCGGTTTTGAAAAAGAGTTCATCAATTTAGAAATAAAGTTCATCGATTTTGAAAAAAGTTCATCGATTCTAAAAAAAAAATCATGGATTGTGAAAAGAGTTCATCGAACTAGAAAAAAGTTCATCGGCTGTGAAAGATAGTTCACCGATTGTGAAAAAAAGTTCACTGATTTTGAAAAAGAGTTCAACGATTTAAAAAAAAACGTTCTTTCAAATTAGCAAAAGAAAAAGGAAAAAACGTTCCGAAAAGAAAGAAAAAGAAAAAGAACAAAAAACATAACAAAACTGTTCCAAATAAAAAGGAAAAAGAAATAGGAAAAAGGAATTGTTACAAGAATAAAATGGAGAAGAAGCAGTAGATAAGCAACTAATATGAGGCAGTGGGGTGGTTAGCAAAAGACAGCGAGGTCGTGGGATCGATTCCTGTCAAAAGCGCTCCTTTTTTTGTCCTCCTTCCAGGAAGGAAAGGAAAAGATGGACCTGCTCCTTCCAGGAAGGAAAGGAAAAGATGGGCCAGGCCCAGCTAACGCGGCCGCAGGCGCCGGTTTGCGGAAACAGCTATAACCGGCGCCTGCAGCGCTAAATAGGAAATGCCTCTTTTTTCTGTCTTCTTTTTTTACTTTTGTTTATACTTTAAAATATTTCATATATAAAAAATGGGCTACGCTACAGTGGGCTGGCCCGATGCTGTAGTGCTCGACGTGAGACCTCCCTCTCGTCTCGCGTAATGCGAGATATAGACACTGCACCCCATTGGGCACTTCCGGCCCCAGTTATGCAGTTCAACCTGCAAACCAGCGCACACTACGTCTCAGTTCTAGGCAGGCCCATTCTACATTTTTCTTTTCTGTTTAAAACTCAAAAAAGGGTGCCAAAGTGCGGGAGGTCCTATTGGACACATTCTGCATCAATTAGCGACCCCGACACACAGGCACATGCCCCTACTGGGCCGGCCCATTGTAGCCAGCGGCGCACGCAGCGAATGGCGTATTGCAGCTAACTGCACACTATAGTGATCAATCTGTGGTTGAGATGGTTAGGTTGACAGTGGTATCCCCAACCCATCAGGGTTCAAATTCTGGTGCTCGCATTATTCCTGGATTTATTTCAGAATTTCCGGCGATGCGTTTTCAGTGGGAGGAGACGTTCCCGTCGATGACGAGGTGCCTACAGTGACTTCGTAAATCTCAAGATGATGTGCCGGCTCAGTCTTTCGGAGATGCTCATAGGGATAGGGTGTGCGTTCATAGGGGTGAGTGTATGCGCGTGTATATGAGCGCTTGTGTCTGTACTGATGCTAAAAAAAAAAAACTGCACACTATAGCGACTATGTACTGTAGCGATCCAGTTTAATGTAGTGAATCGGTTTTTTGGCCCATGTTTTTATTTCAAACATTTTCCAAATAAATAAATATATTTCCGAAAATGTGAACATTTTATGAAATTCCGAACTTTTCAAAATTGGGAACATTTTTTGAATTTGTAAAGAAATTTGGAAAAAGGGACATTTTCTGAAATTCCAATCATTTTTTGAAACGTGAATTTTGTTTTTAAATTCTAAAATGTGAACATTTTTGAATTTGTGATTTTTCTGAAAAAAGGAACATTTTTTAAATTCCGAACAAATTTTTAAAACCTTGAATATTGTTTCAATTTGTGAACAAATTTGAAGAACACGAACATTTTTTGAAAATTCGGAACAAATTTTTTGAAACCGGAAACATTTTTTGAATTTGTGAAAAAAATTTGAAAACGGGATTTTTTTTTGAATTTGTGAAAAAAAAATCTGAAAACAGGAACATTTTTTAAATTCGGAATTTTTTTTTCAAAAAAGCTTGAAAAGAAAAAAGAAAAAAAAAGGAAAAAGAAAGAAGCAGAAAAAAAAAGAAAAAAAAAGAGAAATAGAAAAAAGAAAAAAATAAGCTGAAAAAGAAAATGCCGGTTCTGGAACCTTCTACAACGTTTCCAAAACCGAAAAAAAACCGACTGGAAATATCATAGAAGGTTCCCAAAAATCGGTGTCTGCTGAAACGCTAAAATGGGCCGGCCCACTTGGTCGCTCGCTCGCACCTCCTTCTGTGTTTTTGGGAAACAAGCTCATCTATAGAAAATTCATGATCTTTTTCAGATTTATGTAAATTTATGAGCTTTCTTTTTCAAAGTCAATGAACTTTTTTTCAAATTCGGGAATTTTTTTAAAAATCCTTGAGCTTTTTTGAATTCACAGACTTTTCGTTTTTGGGAAATTATTTCGGTTTTTTTTTCTGAAACTCGCCAACTTTTTCTCAAAATTTTAAAAAATATATCAAATATATGATTTATTTTTTATTCCAAAAGTCAAAGCAAAGGGCAAACTGGTGTAACATCCAAATGCATGCGAGCCCCGACTCAAAAAAAGAAAAGATAGTACGTTCGAGCAAGCGGATGGACGAGCGACAGAGAGAGCGCTGATTTCGCGTTTATCTGGCCGACCCGCTATATCTCTCCTTTCGAGCGCCAGGATGGCTAACCGGCGCTGAGAGCGCCAATTAGCACCCGCTCAAAAACTAAACAGGACAGAAACGTTCGCTAGGTGATCCTTCTGGTAGCGATGCAATTAGGATGGTGCCAACATACCCTATCCCGTGCCAAAAATTCAGCCCGTGTATTTCGGGATAAAAAATGCCATGAACAAAAAAGTGTCATGTGAACACAAAAGGAAAGGACAGAAAAATGCCATAATAAAAAAATGCCATCTCTTAATAAAAAAACGCAATCTAAAAAACCAAAAAATGCCACCTCTTAAAAATAAAAAGGGGTATGCTATACGTCCGTCGGCTGATCTTTCGTGAGCCATTATATCTGCCGCATCAAGCTGCCGAGCGCGCCTCCAACGTTGCAACACAGGTCTTGTTGCAGTTTTTTTGCATTACCTATTTTGTTGCAACTGAGGTTTTGTTGCAATTTTTTTTTGCAACTAAGCTCTTGTTGTAGAAAATTTCCGCAATAGAGGTTTTGCTGCAAAACATAGATTCGTCGTAGACCATAGCAACACCGCATATGTTTTAAAAACATAGCCCTTGTTGTAGAAGCGTTGCTGCCATCTCTTAAATAAAAATGCCATCTCCTAAATAAAAATGCCAGCTCTAAATACAAAATTGCCATCTCCTAAAAAATGCCATCACTTAATAAACAAAAAAAAAATACCAACTCTAAATATAAAAATTCCATCTCTTAGAAAACAAAAATGCCATCTCTTAAAATGTCATTTCTTAATAATAAAAATGTCATCTCTTAAAAAGCAAAGAATACCATCTCTTAGTATAAAAATGCCATCATGGTTAAACAGTCATGTTAATTTTTTTCTAGAAAAATGCTATCATGGTTAAATAGTCATGTTAATTTTTTGTACAAAAATGTCATCATGGTTAAACTGTCATGTAACATGTTTCACAAAAAATGTGAGAAACCACCGTAACAAATTTTCTAGAAAAAAAATGCCATGTAGCAAAAAAAACCAATGGTCTGGGATTTGAAACCAGATCTACCACGTGCAAACTTGCACTACTACCAGTGCGACACCACGGGTTGATTACAAAAGTAAAGTGTCCATTGGGCTTTATGTTAAAACGAACTAGTTCGAAATCTGACATGGCAACAACCCTGCTCTCAGAACCATGCGACCATATCAGACTGTAGGAAGGGGAGGGGGCGCATCAACCTCATGGCTGACGGTCGCCCGCTATGATTTCTGTTGGTTTAAAGAGGAGAAGGTTCAAATTGATTTTCTATTTTTATTCTTGCCTCGTCAGGAAAATATTAGAGATGCAATTAGGATGGCCAAACCGCGTGATTACATATCCTTATGTACGACAGGATGGGGGTCCACCGGGCTACACAGAAGATATGGCTCACACAGTGATGACCCATAAGTATAGGGGGTCAATCGTAGTCCTTTCGATAAGTAAGGGCGTCGAACCCAATGAGGAGCAAAAGGAATTGATAAGCAATTTTGATTAAAATGCTTTTAAAGACACACGGGAATTTCATCTAGTTACTTTCACCATGATTCATTGACTTATGTTCATTGCCTTCATAAGTTGTTATGTGGGTGGACCGGAGGCAAGGTATTGTTCTTTCTTGAACAAACAACCTACTTATAATTATCTCCTCCATGCAAGCATCTGCAAATACAAGATAATGAATTAAGATAAATGTAACCATAGCATGAAACATATGGATCCAAAATAACACCTTATGGAACAACTCGTAAACTGGGGTTTAGATTTCAGTCACTCCCGCAACCCATCATCTACAAACTAATTCCAAAGTACCTTCCCCTAGGCTCAAACATGGTGAAGTGGCATGTAGTCAACGTTCACACGACACCACTAGAGGACGAACAACATAACGCATCATCCAAACATTGAATGGTGACCAGCTTCACATGATTACTTATAATAAGGCTTCTCCCATGTCCTCAATAACAAATAGAACTACTTACAAATCATAATTGTGTTCATGGTTAGAGTATAAATATGTATTTAATAATATGGACATAATCTTTCACCAAGTAAACCAACTAGCATCAACTACAAAATGTAATCAACACTACTAGCACCCCCAGGTACCAATCTGAGGTTTGGTACAAAGATTGAAAGCAAGGGAAGAACTAGCGTTTATAGATGAGATGGTGCTAGTGAAGATGTTGATGGAGATGGAGTTTCCCACGATCGAAGGAGCATTGGTGATGATGATGCGAGGTACTTCTTTCTTCCAGTTATATATTCCAAAATAATTCTTCATAAATTTTCACGTCATTCGGAGCTCTAGAGAATTGCTATCTCTGTAGTAGCATTTTTTGGTCAGAATTCCAGCTGCCGCAATCTCTCTCTCTCTCTTTTGATGTACCTTGCATTTTAAGAGAAAAGGTATTAGAATTGCATCATAACATGGAATATAACTTCAAAACAGTATAACTAACAATAGGAAAACATGATGCAAAATGGATGTATCAACTATCCCAAGCTTCGACTCCGCTTGCCCTTGAGTGAATGTTGAACTCAATAAACATGACCATAAGTTTATAGATAGATAGATAGATAGATAGAGAGAGAGAGAGAGAGGTGTCAATAAAAGTGTTGGGGAACATAGTAATTTAAAAAAATTCCTACGCACATGCAAGATCATGGTGATCCATAGCAATGAGAGGGGAGAGTGTCGTCCACGTACCCTCGTAGACCGTTAAGCGGAAGCGTTATGACAACGCGGTTGATGTAGTCATACGTCTTCACGATCGACCGATCCTCAATACCGAACGTACGGCATCTCCGCGTTCAGCACACGTTCAGCTCGGTGACGTCCCGCGAACTCACGATCCAGTAGAGCTCGGGGAAGAGTTTCGTCAGCACGACGGCGTGGTGACGATGTTGATGAAGCTACCGTTGCAGGGCTTCACCTAAGCACCGCTACAGTATGACCGAGGTGGATTATGGTGGAGGGGGGCACCGCACACGGCTGGGAGAGATCAATGATCAACTTGTGTGTCTAGAGGTGCCCCCTGCCCCCGTATATAAACGAGCAAGGGGGAGGCCGGCCGGCCCTAAAGAGCGTGCCAGGAGGAGGAATCCTCCTCCTAGAAGGAGTAGGATTCCCCTCTTTCCTACTCCTACCAGGAGGGGGAAATGAAGAGGGAGAAGGAGAAGGAAAGGGGGGCACCGCCCCCCTCTCCTAGTCCAATTCGGTGCAGAGGGGGAGGGAGCGCGTGGCCTGCCCTGGCCGGCCCCTCTCTCTCCACTAGGGTCCAACAAGGCCCATTAACCCCCCGGGGGTTTCGGTAACCCCTCCGACACTCCGGTAAAATCCCGATTTCACCCGGAACTCTTCCGATGTCCAAATGTAGGCATATATCAATCTTTAAGTCTCGACCATTTCGAGAATCCTCGTCATGTCCGTGATCATATCCGGGACTCCGAACTACCTTCGGTACATCAAAACATATAAACTCATAATACCGATCGTCACAGAACTTCAAGCGTGCGGACCCTACGGGTTCGAGAACTATGTAGACATGACCGAGACATGTCTCCGCTCAATAAACAATAGCGGAACTTGGATGATCATATTGGTTCCTACATATTCTACGAAGATCTTTATCGGTCAAACCGCATAACAATATACGTTGTTCCCTTTGTCATCGGTATGTTACTTGCCCGAGATTCGATCGTTGGTATCCCAATACCTAGCTCAATATCATTACTGGAAAGTCTCTTTACTCGTTCCGTAATGCAACATCCCGCAACTAACTCATTAGTCACATTGCTTGCAAGGCTTATAGTGATGTGCATTAACGAGAGGGCCCAGAGATACCGCTCCGACAATCGGAGTGACAAATCCTATTCTTGATCTATGCCAACTCCACGAACACCATCGGAGACACCTATAGAGCAGCTTTATAATCACCCAGTTACGTTGTGACGTTTGGTAGCACACAAAGTGTTCCTTCGGTATTCGGAAGTTGCATAATCTCATAGTCATAGGAACATATATAAGTCATGAATAAAGCAATAGTAGTAAACTTAAACGATCAAGTGCTAAGCTAACAAAATGGGTCAAGTCAATCACATCATTCTCCTAATGATGTGGTCCCGTTGATCAAATAACAACTCATGTCTATGGCTAGGAAACTTAACCATCTTTGATCAATGAGCTAGTCAAGTAGAGGCATACTAGTGACACAATGTTTGTCTATGTATTCACACATGTATTATGTTTCCGGTTAATACAATTCTAGCATGAATAATAAACATTTATCATGAAATAAGGAAATAAATAATAACTTTATTATTGCATGTAGCGCATATTTCCTTCAGTCTCCCATTTGCACTAGAGTCAATAATCTAGATTACACACTAATGATTCTAACACCCATGGAGTCTTGGTGTTGATCATGTTTTGCTCATGGAAGAGGCTTAGTCAGCGGGTCTGCAACATTCAGATCCGTATGTATCTTGCATATCTCTATGTCTCCCACCTGGACTTGATCCCGGATGGAATTGAATCGTCTCTTGATGTGCTTGGTTCTCTTGTGAAATCTGGATTCCTTTGCCAAGGCAATTGCACCAGTATTGTCACAAAAGATTTTCATTAGACCCGATGCACTAGGTATGACACCTAGATCGGATATGAACTCCTTCATCCAAACTCCTTCATTTGCTGCTTCCGAAGCAGCTATGTACTCCACTTCACAAGTAGATCCCGCCACGACGTTTTGTTTAGAACTGCTCCAACTGACAGCTCCACCATTCAATATAAACACGTATCCGGTTTGCGATTTAGAATCATCCGGATCAGTGTCAAAGCTTGCATCGACGTAACCATTTACGACGAGCTCTTTGTCACCTTCATAAACGAGAAACATATCCTTAGTCCTTTTCAGGTATTTCAGGATGTTCTTGACCACTGTCCAGTGATCCACTCCTGGATTACTTTGGTACCTCCCTGCTAAACTAATAGCAAGACACACATCAGGTCTGGTACACATCATTTCATACATGATAGAGCCTATGGCTGAAGCATAGGGAACACTTTTCATTTTCTCTCTATCTTCTGCAGTGGTCGGGCATTGAGTCTTACTCAACTTCACACCTTGTGACACAGGCAAGAACCCTTTCTTAGCTTGATCCATTTTGAACTTCTTCAAAACTTTATCAAGGTATGTGCTTTGTGAAAGTCCAATTAAGCGTCTTCATCTATCTCTATAAATCTTGATGCCTAATATATAAGCAACTTCATCGAGGTCTTTCATTGAAAAACTCTTATTCAAGTATCCTTTTATGCTATCCAGAAATTCTATATCATTTCCAATCAATAATAGTAATCCACATATAATATTAGAAATGCTACAAAGTTCCCACTCACTTTCTTGTAAATACAAGCTTCTCCAAAAGTCTGTATAAAACCATATGCTTTGACCACACTATCAAAACGTTTATTCCAACTCTGAGAGGCTTGCACCAGTCCATAAATGGATCGCTGGAGCTTGCACACTTTGTTAGTACCCTTTGGATCGATAAAACCTTCAGGTTGCATCATATACAACTCTTCTTCCAGAAATCCATTCAGGAATTTAGTCTTTACATCCATTTGCCAAATTTCATAATCATAAAATGCGGCAATTGCTAACATGATTCAGACGGACTTAAGCATCGCTACGGGTGAGAAGGTCTCATCGTAGTCAACTCCTTGAACTTGTCAAAAACCTTCTGCAACAAGTCAAGCTTTGTAGACAGTAACATTACCGTCATTGTTAGTCTTCTTCTTGAAGATCCATTTATTCTCGATGGCTTGCCGATCATCGGGCAAGTCAACCAAAGTCCACACTTTGTTCTCATACATGGATCCCATCTCAGATTTCATGGCTTCAAGCCATTTTGCAGAATTTGGGCTCATCATCGCTTCCTCATAGTTCGTAGGTTCGTCATGGTCAAGTAACATGACCTCGAGAATAGGATTACCGTACCACTCTGGTGCGGATCTTACTCTGGTTGATCTACGAGGTTTAGTAGTAACTTGATCTGAAGTTTCATGATCATCATCATTATCTTCCTCACTAATTGGTGTAGGTGTCACAGGAACCGGTTTCTGTGATGAACTACTCTCCAATAAGGGGGCAGGTATAGTTACCTCATCAAGTTCTACTTTCCTCCCACTCACTTCTTTCGAGAGAAACTCCTTCTCTAGAAAGGATCCATTCTTAGCAACAAATGTCTTGCCTTCGGATCTGTGATAGAAGGTGTACCCAACAGTCTCCTTTGGGTATCCTATGAAGACACATTTCTCTGATTTGGGTTCGAGCTTATTAGGTTGAAACTTTTTCACATAAGCATCATAGCCCCAAACTTTAAGAAACGGCAACTTTGGTTTCATGCCAAACCACAGTTCATAATGCGTCGTCTCAACGGATTTTGATGGTGCCCTATTTAACGTGAATGCAACTGTCTCTAAAGCATAACCCCAAAACGATGGCGGTAAATCAGTAAGAGACATCATAGATCGCACCATATCTAGTAAAGTACGATTACGATGTTCGGACACACCATTACGTTGTGGTGTTCCGGGTGGCGTGAGTTGCGAAACTATTCCAAATGTAGACCAAACTCGTAACTCAAATATTCTCCTCCACGATCAGATCGTAGAAATTTTATTTTCTTGTTACGATGATTTTCCACTTCACTCTGAAATTCTTTGAACTTTTCAAATGTTTCAGACTTATGTTTCATTAAGTAGATATACCCATATCTGCTCAAATCATCTATGAAGGTGAGAAAATAACGATACCTGCGGCGAGCTTCAATATTCATCGGACCACATACATCAGTATGTATGACTTCCAATAAATCTGTTGCTCCCTCCGTTCTTCCGGAGAACGGCGTTTTAGTCATCTTGCCCATGAGGCATGGTTCACAAGTACCAAGTGATTCATAATCAAGTGATTCCAGAAGTCCATCAGTATGGAGTTTCTTCATGCACTTTACACCAATATGACCCAAACGGCAGTGCCACAAATAAGTTGCACTATCATTATCGACTCTGCATCTTTTGGCTTCAACATTATGAATGTGTGTATCACTACTATCGAGATTTAACACAAATAGACCACTCTTCAAGGGTGCATGACCATAGAAGATATTACTCATATAAATAGAACAACCATTATTCTCAGATTTAAATGAATAACCGTCTCGCATCAAACAAGATCCAGATATAATGTTCATGCTTAACGCTGGCACCAAATAACAATTATTTAGGTCTAAAAATAATCCCAAAGGTAGATGTAGAGGTAGCGTGCCGACTACGATCACATCGACTTTGGAACCATTTCCCACGCGCATCGTCACCTCGTCCTTAGCCAGTCTTCGCTTAATCCGTAGTCCTTGTTTCGAGTTGCAAATATTAGCAACAGAACCAGTATCAAATACCGAGGTGCTACTGCGAGCTTTAGTAAGGTACACATCAATAACATGTATATCACATATACCTTTGTTCACCTTGCCATCCTTCTTATCCTCCAAATACTTGGGGCAGTTCCGCTACCAGTGACCAGTCCCTTTGCAGTAGAAGAACTCAGTCTCAGGCTTAGGTCCAGACTTGGATTTCTTATCTTGAGCAACAACTTGTTTTCCGTTCTTCTTGAAGTTCCCTTTCTTCTTCCCTTTACCCTTTTCTTGAAACTGGTGGTCTTGTTGACCATCAACACTTGATGCTCCTTCTTGATTTCTACCTCCGCAGCCTTTAGTATTGCGAAGAGCTCGGGAATCGTCTCATCCATCCCTTGCATATTATAGTTCATCACAAAGATCTTGTAGCTTGGTGGTAGTGATTGAAGAACTCTGTCAATGACACTATCAACCAAAAGATTAACTCCCAGCTGAGTCAAGTGATTATGGTACCTAGACATTCTGAGTATATGTTCACTGACAGAACTATTCTCCTCCATCTTGCAGCTGTAGAACTTATTGGAGACTTCATATCTCTCAATCCGGGCATTTGCTTGAAATATTAAATTCAACTCCTGGAACATCTCATATGCTCCATGACGTTCAAAACGTCGTTGAAGTCACGGTTCTAAGCCGTAAAGCATGACACACTGAACTATTGAGTAGTCATTAGCGTTGCTTTGCCAGACGTTCATAACATTTGGCGTTGCTCCTGCAACGGGTTTGCCACCCAGCGGTGCTTCCAGGACGTAATTCTTCTATGCAGCAATGAGGATAATCCTCAAGTTATGGACCCAGTCTGTGTAATTGCTACCATCATCTTTCAACTTTGCTTTCTCAAGGAACGCATTAAAATTCAACGAAACAACATCACGGGCCATCTATCTACAATAACATAGACAAGAAAAATACTATCAGGTACTAAGTTCATGATAAATTTAAGTTCAATTAATCATATTACTTAAGAACTCCCACTTAGATAGACATCCCTCTAATCATCTAAGTGATCACGTGATCCATATCAACTAAACCTTAACCGATCATCACGTGAATTGGAGTAGTTTTCAATGGTGAACATCACTATGTTGATCATATCTACTATATGATTCACGCTCGACCTTTCGATCTTAGTGTTCCGAGGCCATATCTGCATTGCTAGGCTCGTCAAGTTTAACCCGAGTATTCTGCGTGTGTAAAACTATCTTACACCCCTTGTAGACGAACGTTGAGCTTATCACACCTGATCATCACGTGGTGTCTCGGCACGACGAACTTTGGCAACGGTGCATACTTAGGGAGAACACTTTTACCTTGAAATTTAGTGAGAGATCATCTTATAATGCTACCGGCAAACAAAGTAGAATAAGATGCATAAAGGATAAACATCACATGCAATCAATATAAGTGATATGATATGGCCATCATCATCTGGTGCCTTTGATCTCCATCTCCAAAGCACCGTCATGATCACCATCGTCACCGGCGCGACACCTTGATCTCCATCGTAGCATCGTTGTTGTCTCGCCAACTATTGCTTCTACGACTATCGCTACCGCTTAGTGATAAAGTAAAGCAATTACAGGGCGATTGCATTGCATACAATAAAGCGACAACCATATGGCTCCTGCCAGTTGCCGATAACTCTGTTACAAAACATGATCCTCTCATACAATAAATATAGCATCATGTCTTGACCATATCACATCACAACATGCTCTGCAAAAACAAGTTAGACGTCCTCTACTTTGTTGTTGCAAGTTTTACGTGGCTGCTATGGGCTGAGCAAGAATCGTTCTTACCTACGCATCAAAACCACAACGATAGTTTGTCAAGTTAGTGTTGTTTTAACCTTCTCAAGGACTGGGCGTAGCCACACTCGGTTCAACTAAAGTTGGAGAAACTGACACCCGCCAGCCACCTGTGTGCAAAGCATGTCGGTAGAACCAGTCTCGCGTAAGTGTACGCGTAATGTCGGTCCGAGCCGCTTCATCCAACAATACCGCCGAACCAAAGTATGACATGCTGGTAAGCAGTATGACTCGTATCGCCCACAACTCACTTGTGTTCTACTCGTGCATATAACATCTACGCAATAACCTAGCTCGGATGCCACTGTTGGGAAATGTAGTAATTTCAAAATTTTCCTATGCACAAGCAAGATCATGGTGATGCATAGCAGCGAGAGGGGAGAGTGTCATCCACATATCCTCATAGACCGTTAAGCAGAAGCATTATGACAACACGGTTGATGTAGTCGTACGTCTTCACGATTGACCGATCCTTAGTACCGTATGCACGACACCTCCGCGTTCAGCACACGTTCAGCTCGGTGACGTCCCGCGAACTCATGATCCAGTAGAGCTCGGGGAAGAGTTTCGTCAGCACGACGGCATGGTGACGATGTTGATGAAGCTACTGTTGCAGGGCTTCGCCTAAGCACCGCTACAGTATGACCGAGGTGGATTATGGTGGAGGGGGCAACGCACACGGCTGGGAGAGGTCAATGATCAACTTGTGTGTATAGAGGTGCCCCCTGCCCCCGTATATAAAGGAGCAAGGGGGGAGGCCGGCTTGGAACAAGCCAAGGGTAGTGCCCATACCCGAGTACTCAAGTTTCTTCTTTGATGATGGCGGTGATGAAGTGGTGGGTGAAGGAAATATGCCCTAGAGGCAATAATAAAGTTATTATTTATATTTCCTTATATCATGATAAATGTTTATTATTCATGCTAGAATTGTATTAACCAGAAACTTAGTACATGTGTGGATACATAGACAAACAGAGTGTCCCTAGTATGCCTCTATTTAACTAGCTTGTTAATCAAAGATGGTTAAGTTTCCTAGCCATAGACATGTGTTTTCATTTGATGAACGGGGTCACATCATTAGATAATGATGTGATGGACAAGACCCATCCGTTAGCTTAGCACTATGATCATTTAGTTTATTGCTATTGCTTTCTTCATGACTTATACATGTTCCTATGACTATGAGATTATGCAACTCCCGAATACCGGAGGAACACTTAGTGTGCTATCAAACTTCACCACACAACTGGGTGATTATAAAGATCTACAGGTGTCTCTGATGGTGTTTGTTGAGTTGGCATAGATCGAGATTAGGATTTGTCACTTCGTGTTTCGGAGAGGTATCTCTGGGCCCTCTCGGTAATGCACATCACTATAAGCCTTGCAAGCAATGTGATAACCCACAAGTATAGGGGATCAATTGTAGCCTCTGTTGATAAGTAAGAGTGTCGAACCCAACGAGGAGCTAAAGGTAGAACAAATATCCCCTCAAGTTTTATCAACCACCGATACAACTCTACGCACGCTTGACGTTCGCTTTACCTAGAACAAGTATAAAACTAGAAGTACTTTGTAGGTGTAACATGATAGGTTTGCAAGAATATAAAGAGCACGTAAATAAAAAGTAGGGGTTGTTTATATAAAGAAGCAATACATTTAGTATAGTGAGTGTGGAAAAGTGGTGGTAGGACTTGCAAAATTGCCCCTAAGCAATTGACTATGTTACTAGACCGATAACAAGTTTTATGTGGGAGAGGCCACTGCTAGCATGTCATCCCTGACTTGGAATTCTATGCACTTATGATTGGAACTATTAGCAAGCATCCGCAACTACTAACATTCATTAAGGTAAAACCCAACCATATCATTAAGATATATTGGTCCCCCTTAAATCCCGTATGCATCAATTTCTATGCTAGGTTGAAACTTCTGTCACTCTTGCCCTCCAATACATAGTTGATGTCTACTACACAACCTTCTTCTTGTAGACGTTGTTGGGCCTCCAAGTGCAGAGGTTTGTAGGACAGTAGCAAATTTCCCTCAAGTGGATGACCTAAGGTTTATCAATCCATGGGAAGCGTAGGATGAAGATGGTCTCTCTCAAGCAACCCTGCAACCAAATAACAAAGAGTCTCTTGTGTCCCCAACACACCCAATACAATGGTAAATTGTATAGGTGCACTAATTCGGCGAAAAGATGGTGATACAAGTGCAATATGGATAGTAGATAATAGTTTTTGTAATCTGAAAATATAAAAACAGCAAGGTAACGAATGATAAAAGTGAGCGTAAACGGTATTGCAATGCTAGAAAACAAGGCCTAGGGTTCATACTTTCACTAGTGCAAGTCCTCTCAACAATAATAACATAATTAGATCACATAACTATCCCTCAACATGCAACAAAGAGTCACTCCAAAGTCACTAATAGCGGAGAACGAACGAAGAGATTATGGTAGGGTACAAAACCACCTCAAATTTATTCTTTCCAATCAATCCGTTGGGCTATTCCTATAAGTGTCACAAACAGCCCTAGAGTTCGTACTAGAATAACACCTTAAGACACAAATCAACCAAAATCCTAATGTCACCTACATACTCCAATGTCACCTCAAGTATTCGTGGGTATGATTATACGATATGCATCACACAATCTCAGATTCATCTATTCAACCGACACAAAGGACCTCAAAGAGTGCCCCGAAGTTTCTACCGGAGAATCACGACGAAAACATGTGCCAACCCCTATGCATAGGTTCATGGGCGAAACCCGCAAGTTGATCACCAAAACATACATCAAGTGAATCACGTGGTATCCCATTGTCACCACAGATACGCACGGCAAGACATACATCAAGTGCTCTCAAATCTTTAAAGACTCAATCCGATAAGATAACTTCAAAGGGAAAACTCAATTCATTACAAGAGAGTAGAGGGGGGAAGAAACATCATAGGATCCAAATATAATAGCAAAGCTCGCGATACATCAAGATCGTATCACCTAAAGAACACGAGAGAGAGAGATCAAACACATAGCTACTGGTACATACCCTCAGCCCTGAGGGAGAACTACTCCCTCCTCATCATGGAGAACACCGGGATGATGAAGATGGCCACCGGAGAGGGATTCACCCCCTCCGACAGGGTGCCCGAACGGGTCTATATTAGCTTTTGGTGGCTACGTAGGCTTCTGGCGGCGGAACTCCCTATCTATTGTGCTCCTTGATGTTTTTAGGGTATATGGAGATATATAGGCGGAAGAAGTACGTCAGGGGGCCACGAGGGGCCCACGAGGGTGGAGGGCGCATCCAGGAGGGGTGGGGTGGGCGCGCCCCCTACCTCGTGGCCTCCTCGAAGCTTCCCTTACGTAGACTCCAAGTCTTCTGGGCTTCTTCTGATCCAAAAATAAGTTCCGTGAAGTTTCAAGTCATTTGGACTCCGTTTGATTTTCCTTTTCTTCGAAACCCTAAAATAGGCAAAAAACAGAAACTGGCACTGGGCTCTGGGTTAATAGGTTAGTCCCAAAAATGATATAAAAGTGTATAATAAAGCCCATAAACATCCAAAACAGTAGATAATATAGCATGGAGCAATCAAAAATTATAGATACGTTGGAGATGTATCAAGCATCCCCAAGCTTAATTCCTGCTCGTCCTCGAGTAGGTAAATGATAAAAACAGAATTTTTGATGTGGAATGCTACTTGGCATAATTTCAATGTAATTCTTCTTAGTTGTGGCATGAATATTCAGATCCGAAAGATTCAAGACAAAAGTGGCAAATTTGACAATTTTGACCTCGGGAACGAAATCAATTCACAGAATGAACTGCCCTTGAAACTATTTCATGACACTGACCCTTTTGTGTAGTGCCCACCACGCAGGCGCCACACACTACGGTGCAACGCCCAGCTCTGGGGCGCTGCATGCCAGTCCACCATGGTAGCCCTTGGGCCCGCACCCAGCAGTGCAGCGCCTCCGAGCTAGGCGCCACACATGTAATGTGCAACGCTAGCTTCGGGCGCTACACTGTGACTTAGATAGGGGCTGGCCCCCCCTCCCCCACCCCACACACCCCAACCCGAGCTTTTCCCCCTCTCCCACTCTCTCCCCCTCTCAAATCCTCTCCCAAATCTTGCAAATTTGAAGAATTTGTCCGTGGATTTCGTAGTCAAACCCTCCCTCAAGGTAATCTTCTCCGATCCCCTTGTTTTGATCCAAGTAATGCTAGTTTGGGGAAACCCTAGTTTTGTTTGGATCTAGAGATTTGCATGGAGATGTGAGATCTTTGTTTGCCAATTTCCTATGATTAGGCTTTGTTAGTATGTTAGGGTTATTCTTATGGGTGTTCTTATGTTGGTGCTAGGGTTATGGTTAGGGTTAGGGTTATTGTTAGGGTTATGGTTAGGGTTAGGGTTATTGTTAGGGTTATGGTTATGGTTAGGGTTAGGGTTGTTGTTTGATATATATTTTAGGGTTTGTATTCCGTGTTAATCCTTAAATTAGTACTCATGGAAGAAATGTTACGTTGTGTTGTTTGAATGCTTATAGGGATGGGAAGAACATGTGTGTTTGTTCATCATGGGGACAAAGACGCCTTCTTGAAAGGCAATATTGAACCGGACCCGGATGAGCTTGATATGGTGTTTGATAGTAGTCCTAGCTATGCGTGAGGAAAGATTTGAATTGGATGGACCCTAGTGATATCGTTGAGTTCGAGGGAAGGCATAATGTAGGTTTTGGAATGCACATCCGTTGGAAGACAATGCGTGTCAACTCGGAGCAACGTTGGGTTGCATACAAGGAAATGGTGGCCGATTCACTTGACAAGGCTCTTGAGTTACTTGCAACGAAGAAGGTTGATTCAAGTTTGCATTTGGACTTGAACTGGAAACCCTCCCCTTTGGTTGCTAGTAGCCCCCCACCCTTGAAGCGAGATGAAATTGTTGAATCTCTTTTGACCCAAGAAGTGAGGCCAACATTGAGCCCGTTTACAAACAACCAAGATGAAGCTTTGCAAGAGGACAATGATGAGTATGCGGACGATGACAATGAAGTTGATCTCCATGACAACAATGTGGGTGATCTTGACAAATATCATTTGCAAGAGACAATGGACCATTCCATCCTTTTTTCTCATGCATATGCATTGGATTCGGACGATGAAGGTCCCGATGAACAAGTTGATGAGGAGGGGTTCACGGTGAAGGAGGCTGAAGCTTTCGAGAAGGTATTCGGTTGGGATCACAAGACACCATTGTTCAAGGATGTTAGTCTCGCGGATGAAGCCGTTGTGGATGGTGGCAAATCTATATCTCTTGGGGTTAGGCCAACCTCTCACTGTGATTTGGGAGACGACAAGAACCGGATTGCTAAAGGGTCTAAGTTCAAAACCTTCTTGGAAATGAAGATTTGGCTCGACAACTACTCGGTTACGCATTATCGTCCACACAAGGTGGTGCACTCAGACGTCAATGTGCGCTACACGGTTGCATGTGCATGTGAAGATGAAATATGTCCGTGGATTGTGCGTGCAAGACCATGGAAAGGAGGTCCCACTTGGCACGTAGTGAGTTGTGTGCCAACTCACATGTGCCGAGGCAAAAGGGTGGATGTCAAGATTGTGTTCCAAGACCACAGACAACTCACGTCCTAGTTCATCGCTTACAGGCTCTCCAACTCAATATCCACACTTCCAACAATGAGCGTCCAACATGTCATTGACCTTGTGAAAGCCATCTTTCATTACAAGGTGAAGTATGGCAAGGCATGGAAGGCGAAGCAAGCCGCATTTAAGATGTTGTATGGTACTTGGGAGGAAGCATACAACCTAATCCCTAGGTTGTTGTTAGCCATGGCCGCCACAAACCCGGGCATGGTTCATGTGGTCGAGCCTCATGGGCACCAAACAACGGTTCATGAAGGAAGGAAAGTCCGAGTATTTGGCCGTGCATTTTGGGCATTCGAGCAATGCGTGAGGGCTTTCGAACACTGTAGGCCGGTCATCGCCATTGATGGCACATCCTTGACCGGACAATACAAGGGCACCTTGTTGGTTGCGATAGCAAGTGAGCCAATAACCGGGTGTTGCCATTGGCATTTGCTTTGGTTGAGGCGGAGAACAATGACAACTAGGAGTGGTTTTTGCGTCTTTTGAGGACGAATGTGTTACCCTCTCAAAGGGAAATTTGTGTCATATCGGATCGGCATCAAGGAATACTTAACGCGGTGGAGATTGACATTCCCGGGCATGCTCCGTTGGACCATCGATGGTGCATGAGGCACTTTTGTTCGAACTTCTATAGGGCATGTGGCCTTAAGGAGTTGGCCGATGATCTTCAAGATTGTTGTCTCACTTTCTTCGAGAAGCGGTTCGCCACTTTGTTGAACAAATTGCTCACGCACAAAAAATTTGATCACGAGAAGTGTTAGCCAAAGAGGATCTAGGCAACAAAGAGGTCGGCAACTAGGACTTACAAGAGGTCGTGGTGGTGGTATGTGATGCCCCGAGACCGTTGCGCCAGGTGTCTTCCAGTTATTCGTTGTTGTTGCCTTGTCATTCGCTTGCTTGTTGCATCTTGTCATGTCATCATGTGCATTGCATCATCATGTTTTTCAAAACTTGCATCTGTCCCGGTCTCCTCGTTCTCTCCGTTGTCCGTTCTGAGCCCAACCACATTTGCACGCGCCCGCGGCACATCCGAAATATTATTTTATAAGTGATTGGAAAATGTTCTCGGATTGGGTTGTTGGCGTGTGGTCTTATTATAGTGTAGATAGACCGCCTGTCAAGTTTCATCGCATTCGGAGTTCGTTTGATAGCCCAACCGTTAAACTATAGCGGCATTATAGCCGGTCTAACGTCGGATGTTTTCGGTCTCCGGAAACCCTGCCGGGCCTCTCTCTCTTCTTTTCTCTCAGCTCGAGCCCTTCTGCACAGCCCACAAGTTCCAATCGACCCCTCGCATGCGTGTCCGAAATTGTCCCGGACCCGACCCGGACCGTCATCACCGTTGGATCCGGATCATCCCCAAACGTTTATAAAACATCTCCGTTTTCTTTTTTGGACTCCCTACCTATTTGTTTCTCGACCGTCCGATTACGATCGGAGGGACGAGGTAGCCCCTACCCAAAGATCCATATACCATATATAAACAGATTCAACCCTAAT
This sequence comes from Triticum dicoccoides, assembly GCF_002162155.2. Lineage (NCBI taxonomy): Eukaryota > Viridiplantae > Streptophyta > Magnoliopsida > Poales > Poaceae > Triticum > Triticum dicoccoides. The sequence goes on from NC_041382.1 coordinate 527,550,488, forward strand.
TTCTAGGGGAGATGTCCCATCCATCCCCATGCCGCCGCCACACTCCCCATCGGGATCCAAAACTAGCCTCCACCTTCTCCTCGTTTTCCCCTCCTGTCCAACCACCATCGCCGCCCAAGTCCTGCATCCTCTGCCCGTCGCTCCTCTCCTGTAGCCGCCCGAGCACCGGCCAGCTCGCTGGAGCAGACCACCGATGCCCGAGTTAAATCCCCTCGCGCTACCTCCTTCTTTCCCTTCTTCTTACCCTGTCTCATCCCTCTATCTCTCCCTCCCATTTCCTCTCGCAGGAGCTCGCCGTGGAGTTGGAACAGCGCCGCCGTCGAACTTAGTCCGCGGTCGCCTTTGACCGGATCTAGTGATGGCCGAGCTGATCCACCCATTTCGCCGCCCACCGGACCTCCCCCCGGTCTGCTCCCGTCCAAGTCCGCCTTTGCTTGCCTGGCCAACACCAAGTTCCTGTGCCACGCCTACCACCTCCTCTTAATCCTCACACCCGCCTTTCTTTTCCCTGTATCTCTCACCTCGCCTCCCTGCAGGAACCGTGCAGCGCCGCCGCCCTTGGAACTCCTCCGCCATGGACGCCAGGTCCCAAGGTCTCCGCTGCCTCCGCTTCGATCCGGCAAGAAACGAGACCCAAAGGCTTCTCGCGCTTGGATCTGGATGCCACCGAGCTCTCGCGCCGACCCCTCCTCATCCTGCCGCTCGCTGGAGTCCTCAGCGCCGCCGTGCCTGCTGTTTGCTTCACTGAACCAGCCGCCAAGTCCCACGCAGCCCTGTTGCTCTTTTTCCTGTCGAGAAGAGGATGACGCCGCATCTGCCCCGAGTCATTCGAGCGACCGTGTTGACCTTTCCCCGACCGAACCAAGCAGGCCGGCCCATCGCGCCCTTGCTAGCCTCTCCCTCTCCACAGATCTGAGCCAAGCCCGCTGGGTGAGCAGCCCCAGCGCCTGTTCCTGTTGGGCCAGCAAGATTCGGCCCAACACATGTTTTTTCCTGGACGTTTTAGTTATTTTTTTCAGAGAGAGCAGTTTTGCAGGACCCCCCCTAAGTTTCATGCATTTAATAATTCACCAACCGTGCATCGGATGTAAATAATTTATATATGAAACTTGACTAGAATTTCATCTAGTTTAATAATATGCAACTTTCATCCATGTTTAAAATGTTTAACTTGCTGTTTGCTTTAATTTTATGTTTTGCCATGTTAAAATGCTTTAATTCATAACTAAATAACCGTAGCTCCATTTTAAATAAACTTTATATGTAAATGGGGTAGAATTATGCCTATTTTAACATGGTGGCAGTACTTTGCATGTTTAACAACTCTAAAATATGGTTTAGGGCAGAACAGTACGGAACCTAATATATGCATATGGGGATTTACCGGAATTGTTATTCGTTGCTTCTGGCCTCATTTAAACTTGACTAGATAGGTAGTTTTACTTTGCTTCACCCTCTTGCCATGTTTAACAACATTTAATATTGTTGGGTACATAAATAAGATCGAACTAAATAAGTCACGTTGTGTTTCGTCAATATGCAACAGAGTTGCATATTGAGCTCCACTTAATTTGTAGGGTTGTTTGTGCACTTTGCCATGCCATGCCTCATTAAACCGGACATGCATCATACTTGTTTGCGCATCGTGCCATGCTATGTCATGGTCATTTACTATGTTTTTTGCTTCTTTCCGGTGTTGCTTCTTCGGGTTAGTTCCGATAACGTCGCGTTTGTGAGGATTCGTTCGACTATGTCCGTTTGTCTTCTTCATGGACTCGTTCTTCTTCATTGCGGGATTTCATGCAAGATGACCATACCCTCAAAATCACCTCTATCTTTGCTTGCTAGTTGCTCGCTCTTTTGCTATGCCTATGTTGTGATACCTACCACTTGCTTATCATGCCTCCCATATTGATAAACCAAGCCTCTAACCCACCTTGTCCTAGCAAACTGTTGTTTGGCTATGTTACCGCTTTGCTCAGCCCCTCTTATAGCGTTGTTAGTTGCAGGTGAAGATTGGAGTTTGTTCCATGTTGGAACATGGATATTTGTTGGGATATCATAATATCTCTTATTTAATTAATGCATCTATACACTTGGTAAAGGGTGGAAGGCTCGGCCTTACGCCTGGTGTTTTGTTCCACTCTTGCCGCCCTAGTTTCCGTCATATCGGTATTATGTTCCCGGATTTTGCGTTCCTTACACGGTTGGGTTATAACGGGAACCCCTTGACAGTTCACCTTGAATAAAACTCCTCCAGCAAGGCCCAACATTGGTTTTACCATTTGCCACCTAGCCTTTTCTTTCCCTTGGGTCGGCCGGCTCAAGGGTCATCTTTATTTTAACCCCCCCGGGCCAGTGCTTCTCTAAGTGTTGGTCCAACTGAGCGATGTCCGGTGCTACCAGGGGCAACTCTGGGCTAGCCTACCCGACGTCTTGCTCATCCGGTGTGCCCTGAGAACGAGATATGTGTAGCTCCTATCGGGATTTGTCGGCACATCTGGGTGGCTTTGCTGGTCTTGTTTTACCATTGTCAAAATGTCTTGTAACCGGGATGCCGAGTCTGATCGGATTGTCTTGGGAGAAGGAATATCCTTCGTTGACCGTGAGAGCTTGTGATGGGCTAAGTTGGGACACCCCTGCAGGGTTTTGAACTTTCGAAAGCCGTGCCCGCAGTTATGGGCAGATGGGAATTTGTTAATGTCTGGTTGTAGAAAACCTGAAGTTGATCTTAATTAAAATACATCAACTGCGTATGTAGCTGTGATGGTCTCTTCTCGGCGGAGTCCGGGAAGTGAACACGGTGTTGGAGTTATGCTTGACATAGGTTGTTCTAGGATCACTTCTTGATCATAGTTTCTCGACCGTGCTTTGCCTCCTCTTCTCGCTCTCATTTGCGTATGTTAGCCACCATATATGCTAGTCGCTTGCTGCAGCTCCACCTCATACCTTTTACCCTACCTATAAGCTTAAATAGTCTTGATCGCGAGGGTGTGAGATTGCTGAGTCCCCGTGACTCACAGATTACTTCCAAAACCAGTTTGCAGGTGCCGATGATATCGTGCAGGTGACGCAACCGAGCTCAAGGAGGAGCTCGATGAAGATCTTGTCCTTTGTGTTGTTTCATTTCAGTCGATCAGTGGTGGAGCCCAGTTGGGACGATCGGGGATCTGTGTAGCATTTGGGGTAGTCTTCTTTTATTTTGGTTTCGTAGTCAGACCTTGTTTGTATCTGGATGTTGTAATGCTTTATACATGTATTGTGTGAAGTGGCGATTGTAAGACAACTATGTATCTCTTTCCCTTATGTATTACATGGGTTGTGTGAAGATTACCTCACTTGCGACATTGCTTACAATGCGGTTATGCCTCTAAGTCGTGCTTCGACACGTGGGAGATATAGCCGCATCATGGGCGTTACATGGTAGTCTAGGCCGTGGTGGTGGTAGAGCTCGTGGTGGTGGTGTTGGCTGTGGTGATGGTCTTGGCCGTGGTGATGGTCTTGGCCTTGGTGATGGACTTGGCCGTGGTGATGGACAAGGGCAAGGTCGTTATAGAGGAATGTTTGGATACCTCGATGGACCATTTCCGTACGTTGCTCACTAACTATAATGTTTCATATGTTCTTCTTTTTCATATGTCTTGTTTTACATGTGCTTCCATTTGTTCTTATTGTCTTTACTAACCATTATGTTTCACTCATTGTAGGTATGGCGGCTTCCCAACCCAACAAACCAACAATGAAGGAGGATGGCGAAGATGAGATGGCGGGATGGTGGGAGAAGGCCGCGAAGAAGCTTAGAGAGGAGGATGCAGCCAAGCTAAAGAAGAAGAAGGAAGAGGAGCTTGAGGAGAAGAGGAAGGCAAAAGAGAGAGCGTCAAATGCGATGCATGCTAGGGAGCAAGCGTTGGTGAGGAAATGTGAGGAGGCACAGAAGAAGCGTCAAAAGGATTTTGAAGAAGGAACCATGGAGCTTTGGGAAATTGCAGCTGAAAAAAGAGAGAGGGAGGATCAGATATTCATGGAGAGGGTGGTTAAGGAGGCCCACCTCATAAGGAAAAGGGAGGAGGAAGAGGAAGAAGAGAGCAAGAAGAAGAAGGGAAAGGGGCCTTGCTCTACGCAATAGAGCTATGCCATCTTCAACTTGCTTGTGGACGATAATCGTGTTATCCTCTAAACTATGCTCTTCGATTTGGTTGTGAACTACTATGTGTCATGAACTACTATCTCTCCTCCTCGATTTGGTTGTGAACTACTATGTGTCGTGAAGTACTATGTATTATAAACTAGTATGTGTCATAAAGTGCTATGTGTTGTGAAGTACTATGTGTCATGAAGTACTTTGTGCATATGTTGTCTTCACAGTTCTTTGCTTGCTATGTATCAATCATACTTACATCATCGGAATATGCGTGCATGTGCCAAAAAATTCGCTAAGTACAAGTGCAACGCCTAGCTCCTGGGTGTTGCACTGCTCAGTGTGGCGCCTCCAGGCTAGGCGCTGCAGCGGCTGTAGCTTGCAAACAAAGTGTTTGCTCTCTGCTTAGCTCATCCCAGGCGTGCAACGCCTCAGAGCTAGGCGTCACTGCTCAGTGTGGCGCCTCCAGGCTAGGCACTGTAGTGGCTGTAGCTTACAAACAAAGTGTTTGCTCTTTGCTTAGGTACAGTGCATCGCCTAGCCCTGAGGCGTTGCACGCCTGGGATGAGCTAAGCAAAGAGCAAACACTTTGTTTGCAAGCTACAGCCGCTGCAGCGCCTAGCCTGGAGGCGCCACGCTGAGCAGTGCAACGCCCCGGAGCTAGGCGTTGCACTGCTCAGTGTGGCGCCTCCATGCTAGGCGTTGCACGGCTGTAACTTGCAAACTTGGTCATTTTCAGGCACAGTGCAACATTTCCTAGAATAAGCAGTCAGAAACTTTAAGTTCACATTTTAGTCACAGTTGAACATTATTAAGACAACAAGTGCAACATAGAGGATCAAGTTCAACATAGAGCTACCACAACATAGAGGATCAAGTGCAACATAGAGGATCAAGTTCAACATTGCTAAGACAACCACTCCAAGTTCAACATAACTACAAGCTACCACAACTCCAAGTTCACCGACATAACAAGTTCCACATTACTACAAGCTACCACCACTTCAAGTTCAACATTACAAATAGAGGACGATGACTAGTTCCTTGAGCGCTTTTTGGCTGCTCCCCCCTCTTGCTGGCCAACTTCTTCACCTTCCTAGGAAGAGGAACCCGCTCCTGCTCCGGCTCCGGTTCCTCCACGTCATCGACATCGTCATCCAAATAGTCATCCAAAGCCGCCATCCATGAGGTGCCGACCGTCCTTTTGCCTCTTTGGGTGAAGTATTTAGGTGTGTACTTGTTGATTCCCGTCCTAGGCTTTAACCTGTATGCAGACCTAACCTGGTACGCCCCCAAGGTCATATCATCAGCAACCTATGCATCAACAAAAGATATGGAAAGACCGTGTGTGAGGATATAGTTAGCAATGCATCAACGATTGGATATATATGCTCATGCCATACCTCTTGGGTGACCACACCCACATCCTCATCCTCTAAATGATCACCATGGCGAAGATGTGAATAGTGTGAATGAAAAGCAAAGAGGCCAAATACCACAAAGTTCATCATTGAAGCTGAAGGGATCACTGAGTTGCCTTTCCTGACTAATGCGTTGTACTGGTGCTGGGCTACCTCATCAAAAATAGTGGGTTCTTCCAAAATCTCCTCAGCATACGCCGGCTTGCATACCTCCACACGGGTACTTGCAAGAAACCATGTGAGATAGTTGTTGAACGTGATCGGGCAGTGCTCACGAAGCTGGACTCCTTTTCCAGCCCTAGCTTGGTCCACACTAAGCGCAAACTGTACGACATACTTTCTGTGATGCTTGTCCCAATCCTTAATCTTCCGCTACCTTTCCCTATCCAACCTGGAAGTTAGAAACATAATATTAGTAGCATCGAAACCGCCAAGAAGCTGCTAAGTGCTCAAGGATAATTATATCTTACGCGTGTAGCAACTTGTCTGTGTCCTCCCACTCCGGCGGGCGTGCCTGGAACAAACCAAACTGACGGCGCACTCGATGTGGGAGGTGAAGCTCAACCGCCCAGTTGCATATGAGTGGGCACCACATATGCCAGAGATCCCTATCCCTAGTGCACATCGGATTCAGCCTGAACTCTAAAGGGTTACCAAAACTGTCTCCTGTTCCATACAGCTCCCATATCACCTGCAAAATGGGATAGAATGCAAAATTGATATCGTCTTACAATAGAAGCATCATAATCACTTATGCAATGTCAATTCACCTGCTCAAGCGTGATCGCGTCAAGCTTGCTCTGGTACAACTTGTACATGACCGAGGGATCATCTGTCGTCTCATTTAACACATCCCACTTGTAAGCCCAAGTGGGTCGCCGTAGTGGGTCGCCTTTGTCATCCCAATCATCGTACTTCACGGTCTTCAGGCGTCCAACCGGCAAATGCTCCCAGCTCCATATGGAAAGTGCGAGAAAACAACCACCAATACCTCCAGATGACCTACAACAGGCTTCGTCCAACTGCACATAAAAGAGAACATGGTTGAATTAAGAGCAAGATCGCATTCATAATGTAGCAATGAAGTGAAAAGGAAACAACTTCATACCTGTCTATACAAGTAAGCCAGTGTCGCCGAACCCCAACTCCAATTGCTATTGAAGATGGTCAACGCCTTCAGCCACATCCATGGAGCATTCTTGCCTGTGCCATCAGCAAACATAGTCCTGGATATAATGTACCGCATGTAGATACGAGCATATGTCTTGACCGTGTCACTACAAAAAAATACACTTCCGTGATGATACGTGTTTGTCATAATAGGTCGCTTTTTTTGTCATGCATGTACATCCATGACAAATTTATGACAGAATCAAGATAGTCATACATGTGCTGTCGTAGAAGTGTTCCATGACATTACCAAAATTATCATCACGGAAGTGTCCACTTCCATGACGATAAATCGCGCGTCACAGAAGTGCTTTCATCAAGGGTGACTGACACGTGGCATCCATCGTAACAGAACGCCGTTAAGCTATCGGGTCAGGTTTTGGATCCGATAACCCATTAACAGCCCCGACCAATGGGGATTTTACACGTGTAAAATCATCATTGGCTAGAGGAAACACGTGTCGGCTCATCGTTGGGACATATGTCATCCACTCATTGGACAGGAGGCGCCTATGATAGGTCGACACGTGGCACGGCCCAACAGTGGCCCATTCCGGTGAAAAAGGCCGGCCCAGTAAAAATTAGCAGGCCGACCCATATACGGCCTACTTGTGTCAGGTCCATTTAAGCCCGCGGCCCATACGGGATGTGCCAATTCGACCTGTTAAAGATTTGACACCATTGCAGCCCATCGTCAATTTGAGCCCGTTAATAGCCCGCTGTATATTTGGGCTCAATATCGGCCCGATGAGATTTCGGCCTGTTAATGGCCCATTTAATGGATGGGCGAATTTTCAGGATGTACATCTTTCAGCCTTTTAGCGACCCATTTAAATGTTGGGCTAATTTCCGGCCCGGTGTGTCTTTCAGCCTGTTGACGGCCCATAAATCTGATGGGCCATTTGTAGTCGGACCTGAGTTTTGGCCTTTTAGCGGTCCATTTAAGTGTTGGGCCAATTTCTGGCCCGGTGTCACTTTAAGCCTGTTGACGGCCCATAAATCAGTTGGGCCAATTGTAGTCGGACCTGAGTTTTGGCCTTTTAGCGACCCATTTAAGTGTTGGGCCAATTCCCGGCCCTGTGTGCCTTTCGGCCTGTTAACGGACCATAAATGAGTTGGGCCATTTGTAGTCGGACCTTAGTTTTGGCCTCTTAATGGCCCATGCCCTTCATGGTCCAATACCAGACTGGTTTCTCTTTCGGCTTGCTAAAGGCCCACAACACAGTTGGGCCGTTTACAATACGACCTGACTTTCGGCCTCTTAGCGGCCCATGCTCTTCATGGTCCAATACAAGCCCGCTGTCTCTTTCGGCCTGCTAAAGGCCTACAGTATAGTTGGGCCATATGTAGCCCAAACTTAGTAACGGCCTGTTAAATAAATTGGGGCCACCTGTTGCCCGCTTCAATGTCGGCCTGTTAACGACCCGGGAGGTAAGAGGGCCGACCATTAACTTTTGGCCTATTAACAACCCATTAACTTAATGGGCCCACTAAAGTTCGTTCATGTCTTTAGGCCAAATTAGATAATTTGAGCCCATTACGACGAGCAAAGGTACGACATACAGGGAATAACGTTGCACATCCAGAATATATTACAGGAAATTACATCCACTGGGCAATCAAAGATTGATGCAAGTGCAAATAAATGAGCAGAACCTAACCATCTACAATGTCACAATCTGCAACCTCAACACAGATGACGCCCACAAGCATGTGGGCAAGTTCTTGCTGCTTTGCCACACTGTCTCTGAAAACATTGATCAGTTGTTGTGTCGCACGACTCTGCACCTCTGATTCATCCACCATTTCCATCATTGCTTCAGCCATTAATTGGTTCACAAACATACATTTATTCCGTCGCATTCGAGACAGAGGATACTGAACAGATTCATATGGCGATTTTGGCAGGCTTGTATTATCGATAGTGGAGAGTGTCTTGAGCACTGCATCATAACATAAATTAGGATAGGAACCAAACAGATTAATCATGAGTTATTGCCATATTACCTGGCCTAGATTTACTGGAAAGAAACAATGGGGTTGCCTTGCTATTTTTAGAGTTTGTCTTCATATCTTCAGCAGCCTGCACAAAGTTAACACACTAGCATTGCTATCATTGGCCAAGTCAGATAATAGGAAAGCAACATTGACACAACGAACGTTTGGGCAACTAGCCTACACCAAATTAACACAATATGGCACAACTATCATCAGCCAGGTAAGGTAATATGAAAGCAACATTGACACAATGAATGAATGGGCAACTAGAGAAGCACTACAATTCACTAATGTGCGTGATATGAGATAGCACATTCATGCAGCTCAGTACGTAAAACTACCAGGCATTTTTCCTTACAAAAATCAACATTGACGCCTTTAACATTTTGCTACAACTAATTTTAGATCAAATAAAGGTTAGATTCAGGCCGATTAACAAAATACATGCTGATGTAAAAATATAGTGATATACAACAGGTACTTACATCAGCACTGGAGCACAGAGAATTCCCGCAAGATATTTTCCTCGAATACGATCCCAATGGAGGAAGTCTTGTATCGTTTAACCTTATTTTCTAAAAGAGAGATGGGTAAGAAACATGTAGAAAATATGATCAGAATGCTATAAAATTTCATGATGCGAGGATACACACATGCTTCTTAGAATGGAGTTGACATTCTTTTGCTGGACTGGAGCGGACTAGTTCTTTGGCCACTGGAATCTTCTTATTATCAGTGGGAGTTGGGTTTCTCTGTGCTGGAGTAGTATCTATGAAAAATAGAGTTGGTTTATTATCTCCTGGCGTTTGGATCTTTTGCAAAGACCTGGTTTGTAACCCTTCAGATTCTAACATAGTCGTCTTCCCCTTGCATCCCTTATATAGAAGAATGGTGCTTCAATTATAAAACATGCTATAGTAGACATGGAATAGGTACTAAAGAATAGAAAGGCATGACATATTGACATGTATTCCCTCCATCCGGAAATAAATGGATGGGTCTAGGCATATTTCAGTTCTAGATACATCCAGTTTGATCCATTTCTGCGACATGTAATCCAGGCGGAGGGAGTATGACGTAAGAGCTAGGGATACGACAGGACAACACAGTAAAAAAACACTGAAAACCCACTGCAGAACCAAAGTAATCAAACCCACTGATATGAGATAGTACACTCATGCCACTCAGGATGCAAAACTACGAGGCAGTTTTCCTTACAAAAATCAACATTGTGGCCTTTAATCATACATTTTGCTACAACTAAATTTAGATCAGATAAAGGTTGGATTCAGGCTGATTAACAAAATACACGCTAATGTAAAAATATAGTGATATACAACAGGTACTTACATATGCATTGGAGTACAGAGAATTCCTGCAAGAATCTTTCCTCACAGATGATACCAGTGCAGAAATTCTTCTATCTGTTAAGCTTATTTTCTAAAAGAGAGATGGGTAAGAAACATGTAGAAAATATGATCAGCATGCTATAAAATTTCATGATGCAAGGATACGCACACGCTTCTTAGAGTTGAGTTGACATATTTTTGCTGGACTGGAGCGGACTAGTTCTTTGGCCACTAGAATCTGCTTATTATCAGTAGGAGTTGGGTTTCTCTGTGCTGGAGCAGTATCTTTAAAAACTGGAGTTGGTTTATTATCTCCTGGTATTTGGATCTTTTGCAAAGGCCTTGTTTGTAACCTTTCATATTCTAACATAGTCGTCTTCCCCTTGCATGCCTTGTATAGAAGAATGGTGCTTTAATTATAAAACATGCGGCAGCAGATTGATGGAATAGGTACTGAAGAATAGAAAGGCATGACATATTGACATGTATTCCCTCCATCCGGAAAAAATGGATGGGTCTAGGCGTATTTCAGTTCTAGGTACATCCTTTTTTATCCATTTCAGCAACATGTAATCTGGAAGGAGGGAGTATGGTGTAAGAGCTAGGGATACGACAGGACAACACAACAAAAAAACACTAGTTGAATGTAAAATTGTATGCTAGCGAAATACATACAGAAATAACTAAGGCAACATACACGTGTATGATTGGGAAAATAAGATGGCATTGCAACAGAGCACTAGAACAACACTTCAATGTAAAAAAACATGGTATGGTAGACAGATGAAGTACATACTGATGAATAACAATGCATAAGATATTCAGAAGCATGATGTCCAAATTAATCAGATGGCTTTGTGATAGAGTAGAATGACAGTACTTAAATTTGAAAACATGTTATCATGAATGGAATAGGTACTGAAAAACAGGAAGGAATGACATATTTACATGCATGATCAGCATGCTAAGCACATGGCATTGTAACAGAGTAGATACACTCCAGGACATTATATGCATGTTGTACCCATATCACAGGCCAAGTTAGAGCAAGGACCTTGTGGGGTGAAGAGGATTCATCATCTTTCTGCAAGTCTTCTGAAGAATTGCCTTTACATGTTCCATCATATTGGGTATCATTGACATCAAGTTTATTGGCCTTTAGGTTCTTGTGGATATATCAGTGTGTGCAATTATATCTGACATGCATGGAAGACAACTAGTAGTTAGATTTATGTAATGAGTGCCTGTAGGAGACGACATAAATAGTAGGACTGGGGTTAACTAGCAGCAACAGGTCTCATAAACTAAAGGGAGAACATAGATGAAAGCTACAGAATATGTATCGTTTGTAGTCGAGATTAACTAGATGGCACTCAAAAGTATTAAAGAACAACATAGGAAATACTAGAAGTGGTATAATACTATAATCACCAGCCTGTGGGATAGCATTGGCTGATGGATGATAACTATGGAACAGTGTTACCTAAAGAACAAGTATCTTAGCTGAACTATGGAACAACGTTAACTCCTGAACAAGACCCGTAAGAGATCAGCATGAATATATAGTGAAATGTGATGATCTATTTTCCATGCTTAGATGAATAACAAAGCCATAAATGTTGCACACAAGTAAGATGAGGGTACAACCTATCTGGCTGCCATCCATAGGAGTGAGCATCATGTGCTGACTTGTGGATGGCCCTACAGTTGTTGTGGTTGTGCATGTCGGGCACGCGCATTCGATGCAGGGAACTATTGAGTGGGGACTATAGCTCCCTTCTGGTGCATGCTTCCCTTGTTGGAGCAGCTGCGGTGAGTCGGAAGACGGTGTGTCTGAAGATGCAGATAACGCATAATGTTAAGAACGGCATATCTCTTTGATCTGAAGAAATACACTAAGAGATCAACAGCAGGGTACGAGAGTGGTCACACGTCTGTTGACTGAAGACTAAATTGGGGTCACACGATTTTATTTTATTTTGGTACTGTCCGATCTATGCCGGATGGCTGGCCATCTTGTGCCTCGTGGCTGACACTGTTTGGAATCTTCCCCGAAGAGCCAGCTACCAATGGCAGATCAGCTTGCCTCTGCCGTCTGTGGCCTCGGCCAAAACCCCGCTCCCCGCCCCACCGCACTGCTGTGGTTGCGCCGCCCCGGGCCAATCCACAAAGACTCCTCATCATCCAGATCCGGCGGCGGCAGTACCTTCAACCCACACAACTCTAAAAGATAGCCATCTAAGCGCTGCTTCCGCGACGAACTTTGCGGCCCCGCACCCTTACGTTAGATACCAGCCAACCGGCAGCCTAGGAGCTCCGCCGCCTCGAGGGGTGCTACTTCCCATTGCAAATCGATTGGCCCAGGAAAAAAATTCAGACAACTGACGCCTAAATAAAGTGATTTGAGATGAGGGTGCGACCTATCTGGCGGCTTGGTGAAGTAGGCAGGTCCAGCTGCCGAGTCGGTGAGGCCGGCGCGGTTGCGGTGGCGACCAGTGGCAGGGAAAGAGAGATGTCGCGATGGTCGGCGGCTATGCTGAAGCAGCACCAGGACTCTGGACGGATCCAAAGTTGGAGCCGCTCCGGCGCCATGAACAACGGCGGGGGTGAATCGGCTCCGGTATGGTTCACGGGGCCCTCATCGAGGCAGCACCAACAGCACGGAGTAAGAGGCGCACGACCCAGTGCACGACAGCAAATGGACAGCGTCTCCGGCATTAGGGAGGAGGGCGGCTGTGAAATTGGTGCGGTGGGGGGCGCCATGGAGGTGGGGCTGAGGTTTCGCAGCTCGGGAGAAGGGAGCTTCCTGGGGAGAAGGTGATTTGGCGCCCATGAGGTACGAATGGGGGCGGCGGGGGAAATTGGGAGGGGAGTGGAACCATGTCTTACGGACGCATTTGTCTGAAATGTGAGGGGGAGTTACAGTTCTACCCTTGCCTATAGGCTTCTCGGCTTGGGTCTGTGTACTGAGGGTCGGGGATAGTAGAGTAACTTTGCTTCTCTGGGCGGGAGCGATTTCGGGCGAGGAGGGCGTGTTTTGAACTATAGTGGGCGCGAGCGATTTCGGGCGAGGAGAGCGTGTTTTGAAATAGTGGGCGCGAGCTATTTCGGGCGAGGAGAGCGTGTTTTGCCGACCATGGTTTATGAATTACTCAGCACATGTCATTTTGGCCGAGGAGAAGGCGCGCTTGGATGAAGTTACGAACCTACCCTCGATGTACAACGGGCCAATTGATGTGTGTCCCACATAGGACGGTAATTTTGCGTCTCCCATTTATTTGCTCGGGCGAATTCCACCGAGCAGAGAGGATGTTTAACGGTTCGTTCAAATTTTGGGAGAATGAGCATCCACGTCTACCTTACCAAGTCGATTCGGATCAAATTTTGAAATATTAGCTTGCCACTTCTTTTTTAGATGGAGAGATGATGCTCGGGAGTAATGTGTTTTTACATGCTCGTTGCTAGCGATTTACTATATGACAAAAAGTTGACCCACTCAAAAACGCGAATCAAACCCAAAATGAAATATCTCGATTCAATGAAATAGCTCGTTCAGTAGGTCAAAATAGTGAACTAAATCCAAAATTGAACACCTCAATCGAGTAGCATGTTGTACAGTATTATAGTACTCCATGAACATGTTGAAAGTCAAATTAATGAACTTGTTTGATATACGCATATATCCGTTCATGTGTGGGTTGCAGACAACATGTTCTCCAATTTAAATATTTGAATGCAATTTTACATCGAAACATGGTTTATATCAGTCTTTGATGCATAAAACGCGACCTCCCCTCTCCCGGACTCCTGTTCTATCTCTCTCTCTCTCGCCGACAATCTTCAATTCTATCCCACGCATCCGACACAAAAACCTTGTTCGTCCCTCTCCCTTTATCTCCATCTCTCTCTCTCTCTTTGTGTGTGTGTGTGTGGGGGGGGGTCTTTCTAGTTCGCATGCATATATACACCATCTATAGGTCTCTCTCGCACACTATGTATGATACTCTAGCTAGTCCAAGCTAGATATCTTGGGTGCACTCATCGTACGCACACAGATTCCTTGGCTCTTTGCCTGTAACTCTCTCACACACCACTATGTCGTCTCGGAGCTCTCTCCCCCTCTCTCAAACTCTCCATCCACCTAGGTCACACATACACATGCATATCTCACTCGCACTCGATAGGCCCATCTAAAACTCTATCTCCCCCTCGTTCTCTCTCCATCTCACACGCGCACACACACACAATCTCATGCCCAGTTAGCCAAGTATGATGGTCTCTCACTCAATTGTAGGCACACACAGTCCCCCCGATATGTATATGACTAGCTAATCTTAGTCTCCATCACAAACATGTGCATGGTCTATCTCGGTTTCTCTCGGGGCATCTTTCTATCGCGCACGCACTCCCTCGATCTCCCACCCATATAGTCCCCTCACGATCTCGACGGGATCTCTCTATCACAAACACACCCTCTCTCCCTCCTCATGCGTCCATGCCATCCATGTGTCCCTCAACCTTTGTTCCTTGTTGGCCACACCTCTATTGGACATGTGCTACAGGGGTGTATCTCTCCGTTGCAAACAATCACACACTAGCTATCTTCGTGTATCTCCTCGCCTCGCTTTTCCATCTCGGAGATGCATGCGTGATATGTTCGCATAAGAAACGAAAAAACTCTCTCTCTCTCTAATTTATCGTTTGTTGTCACTTTCTCTTTCACACACATACTCTTTTTGCACACTTACTCATTCTCCTTCACACGCACTTGATCTGTCTCGACTGAGGCACTCTCCTCGGTCCATAGCATATAGATTTATTGAAAAGTCAAACATCACAAAGTTTGACCATGTACGTGGAGAAAAAGAATTACATCTCGTACGACAAACATATGCCATTAGATTCACCATGAGATGTAGTTTTGTATGATGTATCTTTGGTATTGTAGATATAAATAACATTTGCGTAAACCTGATCAAAGTTTCCAAAGTTTGACATCTAAAAAATTTACATGCACTGCACTATCGAGCGGATGGAATATCTCTTTCCCCCTCTCAGCTATCTGACGCACCACTCAGCCTTATCGGGGCTCCTCAATCTCTCTCAAACTTTATTGGTCAGTTTGGTTCGTGACCTGACACTCATGCCTTGATGGCCGGTACTGCCTGGTGTGGACGTGAGATGTAAAATATTTCTGCCTGGCCAGGCTTGTGTGGTGCTAAAGCGTTTGGTTCATGCTTGGGCCAGGCAAAGCATCAACGTCCCATCAATCAATCCATGCATCAATTATTTAATGCTAATATCCATCCATGTTGTTGTTAGCCTCGTGGCCACACGACCAGGCACGACCATGTGTTCAAAATCGGTCGCCTGGGCCAGGCTACTTGCAGTGTCTGGAGTTCAGCCAGGCTAATTAAAGTGCAAGGGAACCCAGGCCAGGCGGGCTTTCTTTTTCACAGGGTAGCAACCAAACAAGCGTGCATGAAATCCATCCACAACCCCAGGCCAGTCAAAAGATGCTCAGGACGCAAGCCAAACTGGCCTTATATCTCCCTGGTTCACACATACACATGTCTCGCTCGCGCTATACATATAGACCCATCCAACACACTCCGCCCTTGTTCTCTCTCCATGTGACACACACCCCCTAAGTACCATAATCCCTCAATCCATCATAGGCGCAAGCACTCCCCCCCTCCTAAGTATGATTATCTCTTACTAGCCAACAGGAACACACATATTGTCTCCTTCCATCCATACGTCTATCTCGATATCTCTCGGGGCATCTTCTATCGCGCACACACCTTGTCACTCGATCTCCCACCCATGTAGTCCCATCACGATCTCCAGGGGATCTTTCTATGACAAACATACACTCTATCCTCCCCATGTCTGCATTTTCTCTGTACGTCTCTCTCGACCTCTCTCCCTTGTTTGTCAGGCCCCTCTTGGCCACGTGCTAGCTTAGGGGTCTTGCTCTCTCGGTTCCAAACAACCACACACTATCTCCTCACCTTGCCTCCGTTGTCGAAGATGCATGTGTGATATGTTTGCATAAGACACACATGCTTTTTCTCTACTTTTATCGTGTGTTGTCCATGTCTCTTTCACACACGCACACACAATTTTTTCACTCTCTCTCTCTCTCTCTCTTGTTAGGGACTCTGTCACGTCCATAAGCATATGGATGTTTTGAAAAGTCAAACCTCAGAAACGTTTGACCAGGTATATGTGGAGAAAAACATTTACATCTGGAACGATCATTAGATTCATTACAACATGTACTTACTTCACACTATCATTTATCTTTGATATTGTAGATATAAGTAATTTCTTTATAAACTTGGTCAAAGTTTCAAAAGTTTGACTTAAAAAAATGTTGGAACTACATTATCGAATGGAGGGAGTAGTTCTTTCTCTCTCTCTGCTATCTCTCATGGGCCTCCCCTCTCACTCAAACTCTCTATACCGACGGATTATACGCTCACTGTGTCAGCGTATAGCTCCGTATATTGTTTAGTTGACCGGTCAACCAATCCACATGCTGCCTTGTCAGCTCGTGTTCTGTATCTTCGTGTGCTGGCCCATGTGGCAGTGGGTGAAAATAAGTAAACTAGAGGCCCATCTGACACGCGGTGAAGTAAACAAAGTTGAAACCACTCGGGGTAGCACCCCGCACGCTAGTAAATTGAGGGCGCATTGAGGACAAACTTCTTGTGCGCGAAGGACGCACTCGCGCATAATTCACCACTGCGCGGCGGCATGCATAGAAGGACGCACTCGCGCACACCCAGCACACAACACACACCAGCACACGTGTACACATCTAGGAGTAGAAGGCCGTGGAAAAATCTGGCGCGATGGCCGCTGCCGGAGCCGTCCACCCCCAATCTTGGTGTTCCGTGCAATGCACGGGCATCTACGCACGGGAAATTATGTTGAACAAGGCAAGTTGTAAGCAGGCTAGCTCTACAACCATGATGATAGTGACTGCAGACGGTGAGGCTGACTATGGTATGCTGAACACGGCGCCTATACTCAGGTGTCATCTCCGGCGCAGGGTCTTGTCACTTCACTGTGAGGAGCAGCGCATAATAATTTGACCAACGGGTAGTACAGTGCTAGTACTCCTACTACTACATTGGTAGTACTACTACTAGTACTAGTAGCACCACCGTCTGGATTTAGGAGTACTACCACGTCCACCGGCACCGAGGAACGTCTCCAGGTAGTATTGCTTGAGGCCGCCAGGGCGAGGGGCCGCTTGGACGACAGCTTCGTCTCCGACGAGGTCCTTGTCGGTTTCCTCGACAAGTTCACCATCATCTAGAAGCTTGCAGACGACTTTGACGTAAGCCTCCAGCCGACGCGCCCAGGCTCTGCGATGCCCGCCACCCTCAACGGCCGCTATGGTAACAACCTCTTCGACGCACTGGTGGCCCTGCGACTGCCCGCCGTCATGCCAGAGAATGTCCACCTCGAGGTCGCGCTCACCGGGCAGTGCCTGGCGCAGCAAGACACCATCGACATAATCACCCACGTCTACGCGCAAATCGTCCACAAGGACTACTACATGCAAGAGGAGGACGATAGGACGCTGGCCTTCTTGGAGTGCAGGGCAACCTTGGACGGCACTGTTCAGAAGCACGTTGAGCTCACCACCAACGCCGCTGCTCCTCACACGTCGGTTGGTGACCCGGCACACTAGGGCGTGAGGATGTCGTTGAACGTTGATGGATCCGTATGTATTTTTATCTTTCTGTCAAATTCATGTAGTAGTATATGATACTACAGTAATTATATTACCTTTCGCATCAACTTCATAATTTTCGTACGTACTCCATGCATGAACGGCGCCAGAACCAAACTTCTCATTACTCTAGGCAAAATCGTTATTTTCTATCTATCGGTCACGCCATGGAGCAGAACCAAATTTTACAAGTTACGAGTTCAAAAGGAAAAGCCTGCCGTGTTCGCATCGCACCCCCACACGGTTGGTCTGGCACGCTGCTCAAGCGGGAATGTGTGCGGTGTTGCATTTTCACTTACAAGTGGGACCGCAGTTGAGCAAACCGACTATCGGCAAACCCCCACCCCGCCCACCGCGCGATGGCTGAGAAAACAGGAGGGAGAAGAGATGGCTGTAGCACGGACTCCAAGAAAATTGGTGTCGGATGGGACTCGTGTGGGTGGCGTGTGCCGTACTGCTAGACGTGAATGCTACTGAGTTATGGCCCATGCCACCCCACTATATCGATGTACGTAGAAAAAATTTCCTGCAGTCCATGCTCAACCCTCCTCTATCTCTCTTCTCAGCCAGCCAATGGACGCACAAAGCCCATCGTCTGTTTTCTCACATGTGGCCCCACATGTCAGTGAAAACGCAAGAGGACCGACTGAACCTGCACATCTTTCACCTCGACGTGCTGGTGATGAAAAACAAATCCAATAAAGATCTTCGGTGGCCGCTTTTGGAGTTACTCAAGAGTAGTAAGATTCTATTTACAGTTTAACCCAAGATGCACATCTCGTGGCTTCAACTACCACTCTATTTTCTTTCATGACACGACCTGGATGCTGGATGTCCCACGTGTCGGCAAAAGGAGGAAGAACCCGACCAAATCTTCGGTTTTGCTCTCGGATGAGATTAGCCTACTAGAATAGAGGCTAGACATGAGACTAGATGCGAGGAAGCAACATCTACTTCTTTACACTCGAAGAAGAAAGAAGCACACAAGATCGAGCCTCCGCAGATCAACAATGAATGCATCGAGAAGGCACTAATCCAACTTACAGGAGTAGTAAAATGTATTCTTGTGGTTCTTGTTTTCTTTGGTCTTGCTTTTCTAGTCAAAATTATCATTGGAGTTCGTGCAAAATAGAGGTCCGTTTGGGGTCGTGCGTTGGAGTTGGCCTTACAAGTGGGACCACTGTTAAGGAAACCGACCATCGGCAAGCCCCCACTTCACCCGCCGCGCGATGGGTGAAGTTAGGTTGGTCATAGTGGGAGTAACTTAGCAAGTAACATAGCGCATTTCAAGACAAGTTTGCTTATGTGGCATATACTTAATGAGGAGAGAAGTGTTTGGAGTAACATAATATGTTACTATAACATAACGCAAACCAAAGCAAAATGAGTCTATAATGTAATAAATGCAATCATCTATGATACTACTTGTATGTTACTTTGCACTATGAAGGTAGTAACAAAGACTAGTGTCATATGCATGACACTAGTCTAAGTTACTCCCCGCTAAAACCAGCCTTAGAGAAATGACGAGGTTGAAGAGATTGCTCTAGCACGGACTCCAAGAAATAATATGGTGTCAGATGGATGTCGTGGTGGTGGCGTGTGCCGTACTCCTGGACGTGAATGCTTGTTCTGGCCCATGCCACCCTACTACTCCCTACTACTTACTCCTACTATATAGTACTAGTATCGAGGATTCGAGGTGCTGGTTACGTACAGCGAACACATTAACATATGGCTACAGTAAAAACACCCGCCCGACGCGTGAAGCATCTGAAGCTAGTACAAATAGTGTACTACTATTGTTGATTGGCCTCATCCGATAACCTGTTGCAATGCACGTACAATTATGTATTCAGAAAATATTTTTTTCCTCGTCGCACCACTCACTCAGAGAAGCGACTCGAAAGCCATTCATAAATTTAGTAAGTTTATCACACGCATATCATTTGATTACATACAAAAGGTTATCAACCCACATCGACAACGTGGATACATTATAAATACTGAAGTTTTCATCACACAACAAATAACAAGCAATGAAATGAACTTCAACTCAACCATTCCTCGGCGTTGGAAACGCTTGCTTTGAACCACAAGTGATTCTCTGGGACGGGCCATCGATTGTCGATCCGGAAACCAATGCAGGACTGATCATCCAGGTTGAAGCGACCTACTATATCCCTACCAGGGTAGGGAACCACACAAATGTCCGAGGTATAGACACAATTGCTTCTCATAAATGTGTCAACAACAGTTGGATCACCTTTCACCATCATCGGATAGTTTTGTCCAAGGAAGAGCGAGTTTTCTCCAAGACTATCAATTCTGTACCAGGGAGAAGGAGTTGGCGCTAGCACACTAGTATCCATCCCTAATACCATGAAACGGGTGTTGGAATAGGTCCGGAGAGTGCGACCATGGGAGACACCTGCTTCCTTACCAGTAACATCATCAGTGGGCTGTATACACACAAGAAGAGGTGATCCATCGGAATTAGTTGCCAGGTGCCACAGAGTATATGGGCGCTGCTTGTCCTCATGCTCGTGATCATCACCATCGTCATCTCCCCCTTGGTTATAAAAATTTTCAAGTATAGGTGGTGGGATGTTCACAGGACCTTGGAAACACAAGAAGAAGGTTAATTAGTAAAGGGAAACTTGCTAACCCGCATGCATGTGGATGAAACAATTATAATTACGGTGTAAGACAAACATACCGAAACTACTAGGATGCCATGCAAAAACAGTGCCACGAGTGGTGGCAGCAAACACAAGGCGCTCGTATTGAATTGCATCACAGTACTCATCCGTGTACAGAAACTGATTTTTGAGCAATATCCATCCAGTGAAACCATCAAGGAAGGCAACAAGCTTGTCGAAGATAGCAACAACATCATAGTCGCTGTAATTCCAAGAGCAGTTGGGACTCGACAAATTGCTATCTTCCATAGAATATAGTCACCATGATCGTATTTGAACGTGCGTACATTACCGGTGTGCTCAACCTCTGGGCAGTGTGCTGAGATTTTTGGAAGTGGAACCCGGTGACGAGTGTACACATTCACAAGTTCCACTCGCAGTTGGACCCAATGTAAACAACCCAATCTCCATTTGCGCCCGCCCAAGCCTTTCCCTCAAGCGATGGCATCTTAACATCATACGTATCATTATCAAGCGGCATCAACTTGCACAGGGCGAGGCCTTAGTCGTGCCGGCGCCAGTCATCATCAGGGTCACGGTGAAGAAGATAGGGGAGATCAAACCGCTCCTTGACTCTTGGGTTCTTTGTAATGATGTTATTAGTTGAGTCGAGAATGGGCTTGAACGAACCTGCCATGCTAGCCGAGGTGATGACGTCGCACCGATCAATGAGTTCCTCCACCACGTCATCTTTCAGATCGGGGCAAGAATAACGGGGTCGTTTCCGGCCTATTCCATCCATGGAGAAGACGATCGAACAATGGCAGAAGAAAGGGTGAAGGGCTGAAGGAAAATGGAGGAGGGAGAGGAAGAGCGTGCGACAGCAGTTCCAAATCGAGAGGGAAAGGCGAAGAGTCAGTGGACGGTTGTGAGTTTGCCATGGTTCACGAAGAGGCGCCCCGGCCTACACGTCCGTTCGGAAATACTCCTACTACTCGCTGTCGTCTCACTGATATGTTGGAACGGGATCACATGTCAACGAAACATGGTGTGTAATCTCTCGTGCAAAATGCGATCTGGCCGCGTTGGCCCGAGGTGCCGCATTAGTTATTGACCTTTATTTTTTTAATGGCGTGCCGATCAGTTTTGAAGCACGACTAACTGGTACTGTATGCAGAGAAAATATAAACTACCCTACCACTACTCCACCTCCAGTACTAGTAGTCTAAAAAAGATATATAGGCTGGAGCTTAAGCGCTTTCTTGCTAAGGGCTGCCCACTTGCTTCTCACACTACCACCCTCTCTCGAGATATAAAAAAGACGGCCCCTCTCTCCCTCCTCACCGGTGGTCACAGATCCACCGGGGAAGAAAAGGACGTGCAGCGTTGACGCACTCATCGTCGGCGAGCGAGGTCATGCACTGACGACAAGGCCGTCCTCTCAGACCTAGTGCCCGCGCGGGATGGCCTCTGTCCCCAAGCTCGCTGCCATAGTGTGTGCGGAGGACGACGACCACGAGCGAAGCCACTTCCCGCTGACCCTCAGGTATGCTACCTCTTTTCAAACCATAACCTTGTTCTATTGCCCCATCTGCCACATCGTCGCATGTGGATCTTTTTCCACTCCACCATCTTCCCAATTTGCTATCCTCTGCTCTGCTGGCCACGCAGATGAAAACCATAATTTGCACTATTAAAGGAAACCCTACTTCATGCAGACTAATCCATGTCTGGGTTGAATAAGGAAAGGAAGGGAGACTGTACTGTCCAAGAGAGTAGGCATCGAACCCGCATCTAGGTTGAAAAGGGGAAAATCAGTAGCTAAGGAACGAGTCTCGTGTCTCTTGGTTGAAGAAGGGTAGAAAGGCATGACAACGCAATAGAGAATGACTAGGTCGATCGGTTTGTTGTCCTCGCATAGGAAAAAGGTGGCTAAAGAGAGCAAAAATGGGACGTAATCCACATATGCTGCCTGGATATTTGTTGCTCTGGGCAACCATACCTCCCTCACCACTCTGCGTCTGTGGAGGTACATCATACTGGTGCGCCCACTGTCCGAATGGGCCTGCCATGCTCTTATTGCCACTTTTTTTGCTGTTAGTATAACACCAGCAGTCAAGTCAAGCAATGCTACTGCTAAAGTGATGCCACATTTAACTAATGCTGCTCCCAGTCTAATGCCACCGAAAAATTTAAGCAACGCCAGCAGTCCAAGTCATTCTAATGCTGTTGCACAGCCAGTATACCAACGATGAAACTTGTTACTACCTTTAGATTTTTGCACTGTTAATGCTTATAGATTACATACCTCACCTTCATGAGATAAGTTAATTTTTTTGTATAGTGTCACCAAAATGCCAAGGCGCTGATGTCATTTTATTTTGGTTAAACTGCACAGACAATTATGAAGACAAGAGGAAAGGTCAAGAGTGGGCACCTCCTCCTCCGGTTGTTTTCTTCATTCGTTCGATCAAGTTTTTATGTTTGATCGATTATCAAGATTGGGATAGCAATTTTTAAGGCCCCCCCCCCCCCGAGTTCGAAATGATATTTACCTTGGAGGTACATGGTTTGCAATTTTTTTATACTGTCATTAGTTAAAAATGCTAGTTACCTTCAGACTTTTGTATTTGGTTTAATGCTCATGCAGAGCCAGTATACCAATGCTGAAACTTGTTACCTTTACATTTTGTATTGTTAATTCTTATAGAAACCTTCCAGTGCTAGAGTTTATTGAAATCTGTTCAGTAAAACCATTGTACTGTACCCTGTAATAAACTAACTACTCTACTGTTGCACTAGCCACTGGATTAGTGTATATTTGTAGTATTCGAATGGTGTTGCATTAGTGTATGGACATAAATAAAGTGTCGTGGGTACAGGACTCCGCCCACTATTGCTGACGTCAGGGACGGCATGGCAACAGTGCCGTGCCAGACGGAGATCTCCGCTGGTACGGTGCACTGTGCCCCGGCCATCTCCTGGGAAAGGGGAGGGAGTGGGCTTCACTGTTGCCACTCCCTATCCCATCCCCCTTGATGAGGGCATGGGCTTTGCTGATGTCGCGGGCCGACTCCAGGGGGCCGGCTTCTCTGGAAGCCGCCAGTCGGAGTCGGCCGGTCTTGATCTCTTCTCTAGGACTCGGACGCATATGGGCTGCCGGCTGTTCCTCCAGCCGCCCTCCTGAAGTCGGCTCTCCGTCTGTTGCCTTGAGGGGCGCAGTCAGCCCCGATGTCTTGAAAGGTTATGGGCCTCGGGTTAGCCTACCCGTGGCCCATTGCTCTGACACATCCTCACCGACTCCTCGGACGAAGCCGAGGCCTACTCGGCACCACCAAAGAGGTTGTACACTCATCACATCGCACCTTCTCCTTAACTCGACCTCCCGGCGCCGACGGTGCTCCATCCCGCACCCCCATGGAGCGGCTACCTTGAAGTCGGTGCCGCGGTCGACATCTCCACGGCGGCTCTCCCCAGTGCGAGGCCCCTTCGGCGGCAGCGGCCATACCAGCCGGATCTGCTGCCGCTGCTCCAGCTCTCGCTCGCTCGCGCTGCTGCTGCTCCGGCTCTCGTTCGATCGCTCGCTCGCCCAGCTACTGCTGCTGCTCTCCCTCTCGCTCGTGCTGCTGCTCTGCTCCGATTAAGCCACACTTCAGTCGACTGAATCGACTTTTGGGTCAGTCAATTTT
>NC_041382.1:527574831-527657703 GCF_002162155.2 Triticum dicoccoides
GTTAGGGAAGAACCACCCGCAGAGGGGACGGGGGCTCGCCAGAGAGATACCCCACTATCTATCTTAGGGTTCAGGGTGGGGGCCGGGGGGCCTAGAGGGTTGGCCGGGGCGGCGGTGGCGAGTTGTTTTGGGGTGGCGAGGCGGCGCTGGGGCCGGCGGTTCGGCCGGTGGTGGCTGGTGGCTCAGGGGGGTGCAGGTTGAAGATGAACTACATGCCCTCCCTAAACTACATGTCAAGTGCCTCTCTGCTACCATTGCGTTCAGTTTCGACAATAGCATTCAGATTCCACAGTAAATTTCAGTTTCGACAGTTAAGGTCAGAGTCAACAGTTTTTACCTCATCTGTTGTAGTCAGGTGGTTTTTGGTGATGTTAACTTTACATCCATTTTACATCATCTATTGGAGATGCTATTAGAATCCCACTTGAGATTGACGATGTCTGTCTTGTGTTGCTCCAATGACAGAACGATCCATCACAATAGAGCAGTGCCCTGAACGCCGTCTACAGATTCCTGAGATCTTCCTCCACACCTCCGACAGCCACCTCTACCTCAACTGCTTAGCGACCAACCCAATGATGCTGAGGTCGACACGGCTACGACAAAGAGGTTGTACACTTGTTGCATCACTTATTACTATACATTCACGTCGATCCATTAGGGCTATTTTGGTTCAACGGAAAAACATCGATCCACTGGCTGTTACCATCATTCTAAATTTCTGCATGCTCTCCTTACATAATCTCACCATATTTTTTTCCGTATGCATGTCAGATATTGTACACAGTCATACTGAACATGTAGAGAAAAAGAGAAGAGTTTCGCGCGGCAATACAATGTCATGCAGACATCGCTCCATGGTGGGTTCAATGGCAAACCCTCCCCACCCCTCTCCAGATTGTAATCCAGAGGAAGATATCTATTCTGAGGCGGATTCAGACGCCGCTGACCACTCCTATTTACCACCCCAAGGTGTTTGCTCTACCTTGGCATGATGATGTTAGTCATATCATGCATATGTTGCCTTGTAGTGCCTACTTTTGATAGCATATATGTCATTTGCTTAGTTTAGACATGTTCTGTAATGCCACATGTTTAGTTTCTATATCATATATGGGAATTATGTAGTCTCATGTCTTTTAGCCAGCCATAATATATGTGAAATGTGCAATGCCATCCTGTTTAACCAGGCATCATATATTTGAATGATATCTTGCCCATCCTTTTCTTCATTACATTTACATTTGTCGACAATGTTTGTACATTAAACTACTCTTCCTATGAATCAGCCATTTGGGTGGGAGATGGAAAAATCTGGAGTGAAAACAAGGCCTTTAGAGCAGACAGTGCTACCTGTCGAAGCAGATCTCTTGTTGGGTCCCGATAGCTCCTCAGAGATGGATTCCGAGACAGATGACCAGTCCTATTCCCCCACTGAGGTGTATGCTCTAATTTGGCACAGTTATACTGCTCATATCATGCATACGGTGTCTTGCATTGCATAGTTTAGACATCATATATACAATATTCAACACCATGTTCTTAGTTCAGACATCATATCGAATGCCCTCTGTTTAGCATATAAATCACATATGTGAATTAGATGATGCGATCATGATTACTTAGATAACATGTAGGTGAATTATGTCATGCGATCCTGTTTAGTTATTCATCATATCTTTGAATTATGTTATGCTATGCTATCCAGTTTAGATAGACATCATATATGTGAAATTATGTCATGCTATCCATTTTAGTTAAACAATATACATGTCAACTATTTCATGCCCTATTTTTTCCACACTATCTATTCCATCTATCGCTCATACAATGTCTGTACATTCAACTATGTTTCCTGTTTATCAGCCATTTGAATTGGAGCGGGTGATGCCAGTATCTAGCGGACTAAAAACACGGTCTTCAAATAAAATAGTGCTACCTCTTGGTGGAGATAGCACCCTGGTTGTACATGCACAAGAACCAGCCCTACCACACATAACCCAAACTCTCGCAGATTGTACCCCTACTGCGATGGACAGAGAACCAGCTTCACCCAATCTAACCCCAACCCCAGCCAATAGTAACCCAGTTCCTGTTGACACAACACCATCTCCACCACAGAGCTCCCGAACAAGAGCAGTTAGTAAGGCAGCTCCAGTGCCCAAAGGGCCAGTACTATCACGGCGAACCCCAACTCCACCAGTTAGTATGCCTATTCCCGTGGAGGAAGCACAACCAGCTAGTCGTAGTTTAGCATCTATCGCATTTGATGTTGTTAAATCGTATGTGCGTATCTTCCCATCTTGGAAATATTTTACTTCAGATGAAGGAAAATGCCAGTTGTAGGTGTTTGTCCAGGAGTTATGTGTAAGTAATGTTATTCATGGCAATTACTTTGCTTCGTCCCATACATCCTACCTCCATGATGGTTATAATACAACAAATTTTCCCATTTTTCTCTATAGAGAAGGACTGATTTGGAAACTCAGGATGAGGTAACCTGTGCTAATACCTCTGCTATCTTCAAGAATGCTTGGTGGCAGTATCAGAATTACCTGAAGAAAACGCACTTCACCGGCAAAGAAACTCATCAAATTCCCTTACGTTCTCCTGAGACACATTTACTGGACGATGACTGGGAACACCTTGTTCTGTACTGGTCCCGAACCAAGAATGTGGTAAGGTCTATGAGCTCATTTTCTATTTTTAAGTATTATATTCTTGCGTCTTACTGTACTCTGTTCATGTAGAACAAGTGCCTAAACCTGAAGAACAACTGTTCTAATTTAAGATTCCAGTGCTATCATAGTTCAAAAAAGCGTTATGCGTTAATTGTGCATTTTGCCACCGCCTTGCGCTTTACTGACCAAAGCGCATGCTTATGCGCAGTTATGCACATATTATGCGTAGTTATGCGCAATGCGTTTTGCCAATGCCTAGAGCCTAGGCGCGCTTAAGCGCTCGCTTAGGCGCGCCTTTTTTTAACTATGATTGCTTTGCTCTTATATCACTGTATTTACTCATACAAACTTATTTTTATATTGAAGGATCCAATCGAAACTCCAATGGCACAGCAGGTATGTTCACGCATGTTTCTTTAACAGGTTTGCTCTTATCAATAGCTCCGTTGATTTCAATTTCAATTGTGTAGACAGTTGACTTTCATATCATGCACATTACTAGCATCACAACAGAGCCAATAGTGTTGTTGTACATGTAGACCCGTGGTACCCATCTGAAATCTTATCGTGTCATGTAGTTTCCCACGCTTTGTATTCTTTCGCTGCTGCTTTGTCTTGAACTGATATGATTTGAACCGTGTCACTATTTTGATTTGGCAAGACAATGCAGTGACCATAGGACATAGATATATGTTTGTTTGATGCTTTTATTATGTACTAGTACTTGGCAATAGAAGACTTGGTAGTTTAATCCTGTCCACCTTACTAATGAACTGGTTCACCGAAATGAGTTTCATATACTAGTACATGCTAAACTTGTTATGTGTCTGCTTGTTTCTTCTTTTAGAATGCTGACAGAATATTGGGGAAGAGTGCCTTATTAAGCAATGGTAAAGGAAGTAATGCAGATAAGGTTTAGGATAGTGACACATCCTTGTTGGTCTCCAACAAAGCTGATAAAACAGCTAAGGAAGACTATCTTGAAGACAACGAGACAACCCCAAAGTCCCGTCTTGGTTTAGTGCTCGAGTTACTGGCCACTACCACTTGCACAAGCTATTCAAACTCACTGTCTGAATCAGTTCGGTTTCTTGAGTCTCAACTACAAGCTGAAAGACATCGATCAGCTGTGCTGCGACAAGAAGCGGAAGGACTGCGGAAGTCCCTAGAGCATTCAAATGCATACTTTCTGGTGCAACAGCAAGCGTTGGAGGATTTTAGTGCCAAATAGGACAAAGCTAATCAACTTGCTAAGCTTATTGCCAGCATGGTGGATACCCATGATAACGTTTCTTGAGCTCTTCTGAAGTTGTTTCAGTTATGCTCTTGTTTTGCTGCCGTGTTTATTTGCACTGGTGGCCAATTTTGACGGCCAGTGTATGTAATGTGCTGCTTTGTTCCCTATATTTGCACTGGCGGCGAACTTTGATGCCCAGTGGATGTAATATGTGTAATAGCGGTAATAGGCTAGCGTTAATTGCTTGCTTATTTAATTCCTTATTGTCTTGTTTAGTTGTTTGCTTGTAGTCACTCCAGTTCTTTTTCTGTTTTTTTCTAGTGGCCACAATAGCCTATTTTTGGTAACTAGGCCAAAATAATCATGGCAACACACGGACTGTTGTAACCATGGGCCTCCTGCAGGCCGTATGATCCATGGGACTTCGTCCGGCCGTAGGATCCATCGGCCTTCTATATAGGCCTTAGGGTCCATGGGCCTTCTACAGGTCGTATGATCCATGGGCCTTCTACGGGCCGTACTATCCATGGGCCTCATACGGGCCGTAGGATCCATGGGCCTTCTACGGGGCGTATCATCATTTCGCCAATCATGGGCCGTACTATTCATGGACCATAACGGGCCGTTAATAGGCCGTATTTGATAACTCTATGAAAACAACCCAATGGGGTTTTTTACATGAAAACGGCCCAACGTATTAACAGTCCGCAAATGGGCCGACTGTAATGACGGGCTGAATTTGGCCCACAAGCAGAAAATGATAATAATGGGCCATATGTAACCGAATGCTGCAAATGAGCCCAAGAATCAATGGGCCCTGAGAAGGCCGAAAGATAACTTGGGCTGGAAATGGCCCAATGGAATAACGGGCCGTTAATGGGTATAAAGTGATACACTGTTCATTACGGGCCAGTTTCACCACGGGCCGTTAATGGGCCAAGAGTTACAAAGGTCCTCATATGGGCCGGAAGAAGTCATGGGCCACACATGGGCCGGAAGTTAAAACAGGCTGAATCATATTGGACGGCCTAGATGATGCTACTAGGCCTAATTCAGATAGGGCGTAACGGGCCCTGGGTTAGCGGGCTGTAAATGGGCTATATGCGAACATGTTGTTAACAGGCTTTCCGTGCGCCGGCCCGCCACCTTTTGACCAAGTCAAACGGGCCGACCTTTTCACAGGAATGGGCCTCTGTTGGGCCGTGCCACATGTCGCCGTATCATAGGCACCTTCGGTCCAATGAGCGGATGACATATGTCCCAACGGTGAGCCGACACGTGTTTCCTCCAGCCAATGATGATTTTACACATGGAAAATCCCCATTGGCCGGGGCTGTTAACGGGTTATCGGATCCAAAACCCGACCGATAGCTTAACGGCGTTCCGTTACGGTGGATGCCATGTGTCGGTCACCCTTGACGAAAGCACTTCTGTGACGCGTGATTTATCATCATGGATGTCGTGGATTTGTCACGGCAGATGTCCTTAGTGTCAGGACTTAGTCGCGAGGCCAATGCATCTATGTGGTAGCTTGAGAGGGGTTGAGTGGGACGAGAGACGCAGGGCGGATCAACATGCAAGACAAGGATTTAGACAGCTTCGGGCCCCGGGAAACATCATCCGGTAATATCCCTACATGCTGTTTGAGGCTAGGTCTCATTATCATCACGAGGGAGTCACCGTAAACCGGCTCTCCTCTTTGTGTCTAGCCCTAAGATTGTTTCTTCTTTTTCTCCCCTCTTTGGGGAGCCCTGCCCCTCCTTATATATGTTGAAGCGGCAGTTTACATGTGGAGTCCTATTAGGATTAGGACTAGTCTATCTCTAATACGAACCGGATACAAGTCCTGGTCTTAACTCCTTGTAAGGTAAATATTCGTCATGCCTTTCTCCTTAAACCGGCCCACCATAGTATGAACCGGCCTTCATGAACCGCCTGTTGGGCCACCGAGTCTTGTCGTTCTTCTAACCCACCTGCCGGATTACGAATGAACCGTAAACCGCCAGACCCAAATGGGTCGCTAGTGAGTCATCAAGTCTTAGCCGGGTCTCAAGTAAACCGCCAAGTCCGGCCGGGTTATGCTTCCGGCCGGTTTACGCCGTGGGGTATATCCCCGACATTAGCCCCCAGTTTAATTTGGATTTATCCATATTAAACTGATCCTGTAAAATAAACACCAGAACAAATTTGACAGGTTGTGCTCCGGGTTAAGAATTCTTGTGGACCGGCACCTGATCATCCTTTAGTCCTTGTCATTCCCTTCTTCTAAGAAATCCAGATCAATAATCAGCTTCATACTTTAAATTGCCGCCGTTGGTTTCTCATAGAAAAATATTGTGAAGAATAATCCACTTGAGTCGGCTTCAAAAAATGCCGGCTTAAGAAATTTTGGTCTTGAAATACTTATCTGATATCCATCCGGTTTGAAGATGTAGAACTTGCCGGTTTATCATTGTTAAAACTGCCGGTTTATAAAAACTGATAATTCCGGTTTATGATTGTTGATGATGCCGGGTTATGATTGTTGCAGACACCGGGTCATGTAATTGATCTCCCTGATTTGCTCAAAACTGATAAAAAGAAGATGTTCCTCCTTTATATGCATAATACCCGTAGCCCCCAAGTCTTAAGAGGAGAACATAGTGATAACTTAAGACTTGCTCCAATAAGTGTTTCAACCTTGAGGAAATCCGGTTTGTTCATCTCAATTATATAAACTGAATACTCCATATATGTAGCCCCCAAGTGCCGGGTTGTCATGTTTGCAGCAACCTGGGACTTGTAATTGCTTGATGCTCATAAAAACTTCAACCAGTGTAGCCCCCAAGGGCCGGGTCATTATGCAAATAATGATCAGGGACTTTGTAAATATAATCTTGTAAACTTTGAACAGCAACGTGTAGCCCCCAAGGGCCGGCTTAGTAAAATAATACTGAACCGGGACTTTGATATATACTTGAATTGTTGACTGGAGCAATTGGTAGCCCCCAAGGGCCGGCTCATTATAATATGATGAGTCGGGTCTTCAATAAGACTAGTAAAAATGACTTTGCATTAGCCCCCAAGTGTCATGGTGCATGCTTGCAGCGACATGAGACTTGCATGTAACCTCAATTTGAATAATGTAGCCCCCAAGTGCCGGGTCGTGAGCCTGCAGCGACTCGGGACTATTCCTTCCATTGTAGAATAAATCATATCCTTTGATAAAATAATAACCGTTGCGCTAAAGCGACTTTGAAAACTCAATAATACCGGTTATTAATAACCATAAAAATCCAGCCATGTTGGCTATTCAAGATAATATAATCCAATGATTTATAAGCGCATAACTCCGACGGCGCAATCCAAATATATATATACTGGCGACTTTATAGTCCAAAAACCAGGCTGGTTTAACAAACACTGGATAATACTACTGGTTTAATCAACACCAGTGATTTATAATCAAGCTTTATTCAACCTGTTTCCGTGACATTGAATCACATCGTTGGTTTACCAACTTCTTTTTTAGTAAGGGTGATAACCCAAATCTCGAGTACTGATAACTCCTTCCATATTGTGCCGGTTTATGATAAAACCGTGCCGGGTTGTGATAAACACCGTGTTACTCCATAAGAGGATGTTAACAACAAGGATCAAACCGGGCAAATAGTCTCCGGATTGACGTGAACTGTGTTCCGTCAATTGATTGGTTAAAAAACTTTGTTGGTTTAAAGAACACAATAAAAAACAAAAACCCCCCTTCAAAGAAAAGTATGAAGCAAAAGTAACGACAAAAACGTTTGCCAAAAAAGATTTATTTAAGCTGATCAAATGGCATAACGATGGCCAAACACAACCAAGCTCCCGTTAGGTGTAACTATGGTTCTAGTTAGCCAGGTCCCCAAGTGATTCTTGTGGCATTTATGCCGACCAAATGGCGTGGTCATGGTTCAGGTTCGACCAAGCCCCCAAGTGATTCTGTGGCCTTAGGCCGATCAAGAGGCATGACTGGTTCAGACATGACCAAGTCCCCAAGTGATCTGGTGGCTTTCGCCTATCAAGAGGCATGGTATTGGTTCGGACACGACCAATCCTGCAAGTGATATAACACGATGCTTTTAACAAAGCGAACTCAAGGGGTAAACTGGAGGCCGCTTTAGAGCAACTCCGTGTAACCTCACATGATGTAAAAGAATAGAGACCCCGCTTTATGAAGCAGAAGCCCCCTATGTGATCAATAATATGTCAGGCCAGTAAGGCGGGATACCCATGTTTGAATCGTGCATCATGGCAGCAGGTCCTCTTTGGCAATTTTTAACTTTTTGCAAGAGATAAATTCTTCTTGAACTGGGATCTTGAACCGGATATTGAGAGCTTCAAAGCTTTGTGGGAGACATCTTTCCCTTGAACCGGATTTTAAACCAGAATCTTCATTTTCAGCTGGAAAATTTTCTGAGGGCCTTTAAACCCGAACTTGCGAGAAGTTAATTCCTTTTTGAACCGGACATTGTTAAACTGGATTTGAGCGCTTCAGAGCTTTGGGGGAGAACAGATTTCCCTTGAGCCGGACTGTACACCGGATATTTGAGAGCTTCAGTCAGACTGACTTCCCTTGAGCCGGATTTTAAACTGGAATCCTTTCTGATGACCCGAATCTTCTTCATTGAGCCGGAATTTTGTAACTGTCATATACTTTCTAAACCGGAAATTTTCTGACGGCCTTTAAACTTTCATCAATATAACAGTAGCCTTCGGGACCGGGTTATCCTTCCCTCCATCGTCCTAGGGTTTTTAAATTTGCTGAAACTGGCAATATTCGCTGAGTCATGTCATCGTAGCCCCCGAGTC
Source organism: Triticum dicoccoides (assembly GCF_002162155.2). Classification (NCBI taxonomy): domain Eukaryota; kingdom Viridiplantae; phylum Streptophyta; class Magnoliopsida; order Poales; family Poaceae; genus Triticum; species Triticum dicoccoides. The sequence continues at coordinate 527,583,580 of NC_041382.1, forward strand.
TCAAAGGTGACTCGAGGAGTTGGCTTGAGGCTCTCCATATTTGACCGTGATATAAACTGGCATAACTTGTATATCATTGGCGTTGATAGCACGATGTGAATCCATAGAAGGTTGAGGTGACTGCAGCGGGTTGTAAATGATCCCATATGAGCCGTGTCAGCAACTCGGCCAATGGTTCCTTCCAACTGGCGATTTGAAGTTAATCAAAACTGTAGTGGCGGCGACTTGTGCGCCCAATAAACAGCTCATGCAGACAGGTGCGGCCCGGTATGTTGATGTAGACCAGGCCGCGAGAGACGGACGGCAAAAGCGACCGCAACATCAGAGGCAGCTCGGATAGATGAACCGGCCGCGGCATTGTAAACAGGTGCGGACGGGGAAGATCGGCACCGGTGTCGTAAACCGGCGCGGACGAGCAAGTCAACCATGTCGTGTTGATGTAGTGAACAATTGTCCTGCATCAAAAACATCGCAAGCCGGAGTAATTTGTTTTTTGACAAAAACAATATGTGCTAAATTATACTTGGAGGGATATGACCTGATTCGCTCGAACAACATATGAGTCGGCCGTGGCATTGTAAGCCGGTGCGGACGCATGAACCGCCGTGAGGGTAGATGAACGAGTCATCCATGGCGTTTGTAAAGCGGCGTGGGTGGCGATTCAAACATGATGTTGTTTAACTGATGTAGATGCACGAATTGGCGGCAGGTGCGGACGGATGTAATCCGAACATCGGGGCGGCGACTTGCACGTATATCCGTCGAGCATCCTAGCACGGACAAACACAACTGCAAAAAGTGATGTTGATGCGCCCCCTTAGGCGACACCCTTTCATAACGGTCCTGCAAAAATATTACAAGACCAAGTAATTGCTCTTTGACAAAAACAATATGTTTACTAAAATAAACTTTAGATGGATACCACCTGACTTGTCTGGACAGTAAATGAGTCGGCTGCGGCGTTGTAAGCCGGTGCGGACGGAAGAGTCGACCGCAGTGCTGTAAGCCGGCGCTGACGAGCGAGTCGGCCTCCGCGTTGGAATCGGCGCAGACGTGTGCGAATCGGCCGCGGGGGCGGATGACGAGTCAACCGCGTGCGTTGATGTAGCGGGGATGACGACTCTCTCGTCCGCGCTAGTGCAAAAAATAATCCCGGCGGACATCCCTTTGCGACACCTTTATAACGAATAATAGTCCTGGTGGTTTGTGCTTTGTCTCGATTTTTCTCTTGGCTAGCCTTGACGCCCCCCCTTTTTTTAAACGCCTTTATTCAATGGTATTTTCCTGAAATTGATTGCAGCTTCACGTAATCACGTGACCGAATACTAGTAGTACTTGGATTTGACTAGTCTTGTCTTCCACGTGATGGATGATGGTCCTTCTTGGAGATTGTGCCATTGTAATTCCGTTTCAATTAGCACTAGTAGCAAGTCTTTGGAAAGTAACTGCCATGGAGATACGGGACAACGGTCAGGCTGCAGCCTTTTTCTTTTTTTAATGTAGATGACTATCGTTGATCCATAGTATTTTGCCCTTTGACTCCTTGCGTACTAGTAACAACATCAGGTGTCATATTGGCTTGATGTGATAGACTGTCTTTTTCTGTGATCTGTAGTGCCTTCGTGGCAGAAGAAAAGGCAGCAGTACACGGTTGATTGCTACGGCCTGGGATTTGTGGACGTAGAGCAACAACGATTCGGAGTTAATCCGGTTTAAAAACGCGAAGTTGACTCAGAACAGACCGGCGGTTCGGATGAAACTGCAGTGAAGCGACGGTGGCTTGGTGTGGCCGTTCAACCAGGGTTGACCCGCCGGTGAAAACGTTGCCTTGGTAATTTCTGGCTAATGGGATTTGATGCCTACGTGAGTGGCGGCTTTCCTGGTGCGGGTCCCTCCATACTAATTAAGGAAAACGCTGCAATCTTTGGCCACTTTCAATCATATTCCATGAACCGTGTCGGACTTTCCTGGGATATTGAAATCTTCATGGACGGCAACCACTGTACGTCGCCGATCGGACAGCCGCCCGACACAGTAGTCATCGGACCCGCTCGCCGATTCTCTGCTGACAGCTCTTGTAGCAGTAGTTTTGGTTTCGACGAGAATAATTCCTTCTCTTGATCTTGGCGAGTTATGGTGGTAGCAATGATCCAGCCCTAATGTTCTCTTGATCTTGAATCTCTAATATACCGTTTGACGGTTCGTCGACGATGTAAACTTCTGCGTCAGTTCTTTCCATCCAGCAAATCATGAACTTCCCAATCCCTGAAGAGATCCCTCCAAGATCTCAACACCACCATGCGCCAGCCCCACGGTGGGCGCCAGCTGTCGTGGATTTGTCACGACAGATGTCCTTAGTGTCAGGACTTAGTCACGAGGCCAACGCATCTATGTGGTAGCTTGAGAGGGGTTGAGTGGGACGAGAGACGCAGGGCGGATCAACACGCAAGACAAGGATTTAGACAGCTTCGGGCCTCGGGAAACATCATCCGGTAATAGCCCTACATGCTGTTTGAGGCTAGGTCTCTTTATCATCACGAGGGAGTCGCCGTAAACCGGCTCTCCTCTTTGTGTCTAGCCCTAAGATTGTTTCTTCTTTTTCTCCCCTCTTTGGGGAGCCCTGCCCCTCCTTATATATGTTGAAGGGGTGGTTTACATGTGGAGTCCTATTAGGATTAGGACTAGTCTATCTCTAATACGAACCGGATACAAGTCCTGGTCTTAACTCCTTGTAAGGTAAATATTCGTCATGCCTTTCTCCTTAAACCGGCCCACCATAGTATGAACCGGCCTTCATAAACCGCCTGTTGGGCCACCGGGTCTTGTTGTTCTTCTGACTCGCCTGCCGGATTACCAATGAACCATAAACCGCCAGGCCCAAATGGGTCGCCAGTGAGTCATCAAGTCTTAGCCGGGTCTCAAGTAAACCGCCAAGTCCGGCCGGGTTATACTTCCGGCCGGTTTACGCCGTGGGGTATATCCCCGACAATGGAACTGGACACTTCCGTGATGATAATTTTGGTAATGTCATGGAACACTTCTAAGACAGCACAGGTATGACTATCTTGATTCTGTCATAAAATCGTCATGGATGTACATGCATGACAAAAAACGCGACCTACTGTGACAAACACGTATCTTCACGGAAGTATATTTTTTTTGTAGTGCAGGATGCAGGCAATTGCACGAGGCTTTTGGAAGCCCCCAGCCCCATCATCTTGGCGGCCGTCGTCATTTCTCCTTGGCGGTGGCGACAATGGAGGAAGGTCGGCATTGACCTGAGGACGGTACTCACGAGGCTGTCAAGGAAATATGCCCTAGAGGCAATAATAAAGTTGTTATTTTATATTTCCTTATTCATGATAAAAGTTTATTATTCATGCTAGAATTGTATTAATTGGAAACCTAAATACATGTGTGAATACACAGACAAACACTGTGTCCCTAGTGAGCCTCTACTTGACTAGCTTGTTTATCGAAGATGGTTAAGGTTTCCTAACCATGGACACGAGTTGTCATTTGATAACGGGATCACATCATTAGGAGAATGATGTGATGGACAAGACCCAGTCATTAGCTTAGCATTATGATCGTTCAGTTTTAGTGCTATTGCTTTCTTCATGTCAAATACATATTCCTTCGACTATGAGATCATGCAACTCCCGAATAACGAAGGAATACCTTGTGTGCTATCAAACATCGCAATGTAACTGGGTGATTATAAAGATACTCTGCAGGTATCTCCAAAGGTGTTTTGTTGGGTTGGCGTGAATTGAGATTAGGATTTGTCACTCCGAGTATCGGAGAGGTATCTCTGGGCCCTGTCGGTAATACACATCATAAGCTTGCAAGCAAACGACTAAGGAGTTAGTCACAAGGTGATGTATTATGGAACGAGTAAAGAGACTTGCCGGTAACGAGATTCAACTAGGTATGAAGATACCGATGATCGAATATCGGAAAAGTAACATACCGATGAACAAAGGGAATTACGTATGTTGTCATAAGGTTCGGTCGATAAAGATCTTCGTAGAATATGTAGGAGGCAATATGGGCAGCTAGGTTCCGCTATTGGTTATTGATCGGAGAGGTGTCTCGGTCATGTCTACATAGTTCTCAAACCAGTAGGGTCCGCACGTTTAACATTCATTGACGATATAGTACTGCATGAGTTATGTATGTTGGTGACCGAATGTTGTTCGGAGTCCCGGATGAGATCATGGACATGACGAGGAGCTCCGGAATGGTCCGGAGGTAAAGATTGATATATAGGATGATATGGTTTGGCCAAGGGGTGAAGCCCACGGGGCTTTAGGTCGATGCAAAAGGAGTTTTGCAGAGGCCAGGGGGCCAAACGCCAGAGACTCTAGCATCTGGCCCTGGGCCAGACGCCAAGGCCCATGGTGTCTGGGCCAGACGCCAAGGACTGTGGCATCTGGTCCTGGAAGTCTGAGAAGGACTCTTCCTTGTGGGCAAAACCGACTTTAAGGAGGCTTTTACTCCAAGTTTCGACCCCATGGCTCAACATATAAATAGAGGGGCAGGGCTAGCACCTGGAACACATCAGGAAACACCAAGCTATGTGCCGGCAACCTCGTCCCTCTAGTTTATCCTCCTTCATATTTCCATTGTGCTTGGCGAAGCCCTGCGGAGATTGTTCTTCACCAACACCATCACCATACCATCGTGCTACCGGAACTCATCTACTACTTCGCCCCTCTTGCCGGAGGTAAACGCGAAGGTGCCGTACTTTCGGTACTTGATCGGGACGAATCGTGAAGGTGTACGACTACATCAACCGCGTTGATAAACGCTTCCGCTTTGCGATCTTCAAGGCTATGAAGATGCTCTCCCCCTCTTGTTGCTATGCATTGATACGTCTCCAACGTATCTATAATTTTTGATTGTTCCATGCTATTATATTATCCATCTTGGATGTTTTATATGCATTTATAAGCTATTTTATATGATTTTTGGGACTAACCTATTAACCTAGAGTCCAGTGCCAGTTTCTATTTTTTCCTTGTTTTTGAGTTTTACAAAAAAGGAATACCAAACGGAGTCCAATTTATGTGCCAATTTTTGATGATTTTTTATGGACCAAAAGAAACCCCCAGAGTAAAATAGTTGGGCCAAAAGAGTCCCGAGCCATCCATGAGGGTGGAGGGTGCGCCCTACCCCCTGGGCGCGCCCCTGCCTCGTGGATGACTTGGAGACCCCCTGACGTGAGACAGACACAAAAAATTCCTATAAATACAGAAACCCCCCAAAAGAAACCTAGATTGGGAGTTCCGCCGCCGCAAGCCTCTGTAGCCACCAAAAATCAATCGAGACCCTGTTTCGGCACCCCACCGGAGGGGGGATCCATCAACGGTGGCCATCTTCATCATCCTGGCGCTCTCCATGACGAGGAGGGAGTAGTTCACCCTCGAGGCTGAGGGTATGTACCAGTAGCTATGTGTTTGATCTCTCTCTCGTGTTCTTGATATGGCACAATCTTGATGTACCGTGAGCTTTGCTATTATAGTTGGATCTTATGATGTTTCTCCCCCTCTATCTCCTTGTGATGAATTGAGTTTTCCCTTTGAAGTTATCATATCGCAGTGGTACAGCGACGTCCTAAACAAATGGTTTAAAACCCCTTTCCGCGACGGCATTTGGAACCATCGCCAAGTAAGTGTGGGCGATAGGGGGGCCCTTCCCACACAACCCAAAAATCATCGGGGATAGGCCCTCGTAGGACCCAGGTTGGGGCCGTGTGCGATCGGGCGAGGCATGGAAACCCAATCATTTCTGTAGGCATGTACATCCCACACGGTGAATCATAGAAACCATTTCCGTAGGTATGTACATCCCACACAGTGAATCCCAGAAATAATTTCCGTAGGTATGTACATTCCACATGGTGAATCCTAGAAATCATTTCCATAGGTATGTTCATCCCACACAGTGAATCCCAGAAATCATTTCCATAGGTATGTACATGTTGGGGAACGTAGTAATTTCAAAATTTTCCTACGCACACGCGAGATCTTGGTGATGCATAGCAATGAGAGGGGAGAGTGTCATCCACGTACCCGCGTAGACCGTTACGCGGAAGCGTTATGACAACACGGTTGATGTAGTCGTACGTCTTCATGATCGACCGATCCTTAGTACCAAATGTACGGCACCTCCACGTTCAGCACACGTTCAGCTCAATGACGTCCCACGAACTCATGATCCAGTAGAGCTCGGTGAAGAGTTTCGTCAGCACGATAGTGTGGTGACGATGTTGATGAAGCTACCATTGTAGGGCTTTGCCTAAGCACCGCTACAGTATGACCGAGGTGGATTATGGTGGAGGGGGGCACCGCACACGACTGGGAGAGATCAATGATCAACTTGTGTGTCTAGAGGTGCCCCCCTGTCCCCGTATATAAAGGAGCAAGGGGGGAGTCTGGCCCTAGAGGGCGCGCCAGGAGGAGGAATCCTCCTCCTAGTAGGAGTAGGATTCCCCTCTTTCCTACTCCTACTAGGAGGGGGAAAGGAAGGGGGAGAAGGACAAGGGAAGGGGGGGCGCCGCCCCCCTCTCCTAGTCCAATTTGGACTAGAGGGGGAGGGGGCACGCGGCCTGCCCTGGCTGGCCCCTCTCTCTCCACTAGGGCCCAACAAGGCCCATTAACCCCCGGGGGGTTTCGATAACCCCTCCGGCACTCTGGTAAAATCCCGATTTCACCCGGAACTCTTCCAATGTCCAAATGTAGGCTTCCAATATATAAATCTTTATGTCTCGACCATTTTGAGACTCCTCGTCATGTCCTCGATCTTATTCAGGACTCTGAACTACCTTCGGTACTTCAAATCACATAAACTCATAATACTGATTGTCACAGAACTTTAAGCGTGCGGACCCTACGGGTTCGAGATCTATGTAGACATGACTGAGACACGTCTCCGGTCAATAACCAATAGCGGAACCTGGATGCTCATATTGGTTCCTACATATTCTACGAAGATCTTTATCGGTCAAACCGCATAACAACATACGTTGTTCCCTTTGTCATCGGTATGTTACTTGCCCGAGATTCGATCGTCGGTATCTCAATACCTAGTTCAGTCTCGTTACCGGCAAGTCTCTTTACTCATTCTGTAATGCACTATCCCGCAACTAACTCATTAGTTGCATTGCTTGCAAGGCTTATAGTGATGTGCATTATCGAGAGGGCCCAAAGATACCTCTCCGACAATCGGAGTGACAAATCCTAATCTCGATCTATGCCAACTCAACAAGTACCATTGGAGACACCTGTAGAGCACCTTTATAATCACCAAGATACTTTGTGACGTTTGGTAGCACACAAAGTGTTCCTCCGGTATTCGGGAGTTGCATAATCTCATAGTTAGAGGAACATGTATAAGTCATGAAGAAAGCAGTAGCAACAAACTAAACAATCATCGTGCTAAGCTAACGGAATGGGTCAAGTCAATCACATCATTCTCTAATGATGTGATCTCGTTAATCAAATGACAACTCATGTATATGGCTAGGAAACTTAACCATCTTTGATTCAACGAGCTAGTCATGTAGAGGCATACTAGTGACACTCTGTTTATCTATGTATTCACACATGTACTAAGTTTCCGGTTAATACAATTCTAGCATGAATAATAAACATTTATCATGATATAAGGAAATAAATAATAACTTTATTATTGTCTCTAGGGCATATTTCCTTCAGTCTCCCACTTGCACTAGAGTCAATAATCTAGTTCATATCTTTATGTGATTAGTTCACATCTCCATGTGACCAATACCCAAAGGGTTTACTAGAGTCAATAATCTAGTTCACATCGCTATGTGATTAACACCCAAAGAGTGATCATGTTTTTCTTGTGAGAGAATTTTAGCCTACGGGTCTGCAACATTCAGATCCGTATGTATTTCGTAAATTTCTATGTCTACAATGCTCTGCACGGAGCTACTCTAGCTAATTGCTCCCACTTTCAATATGTATCCAAATCAAGACTTACAGTCATCTAGATTGATGTAAAAAGCTTGCATCGACGTAACTCTTTATGACAAACTCTTTTTATCACCTCCATAACCAAGAAATATTTCCTTAGTCCTCTAAGGATAGTTTTGACCGTTGTCCAGTGATCTACTCCTACATCACTATTGTACTCCCTTGCTAGAGAGATGCTAAGGTATACAATAGGACTGATAAATAGCATAGCATACTTTATAGAGCCTATGACTGAGGCATAGGGAATGACTTTTCATTCTCTTTCTATTTTCTGCCGTGGTCGGGTTTTGAGTCTTTACTCAACTTCACACCTTCCAACACACGCAAGAACTCCTACTTTGACTGTTCCATTTTGAACTACTTCAAAATCTTGTCAGTGTATGTACTCATTGAAAAAACTTATCAAGCGTGTTGATCTATCTCTATAGAAATTGATGCTCAATGTGTAAGCAGCTTCATCGAGGTCTTTCTTTGAAAAACTCTTTTCAAACACTCCTTTATGCTTTCCAGAAAATTCTACATTATTTCTGATCAACAATATGTCATTCACATATACTTATCAGAAATGTTATAGTGCTCCCACTCACTTTCTTGTAAATACAGGCTTCATCGCAAGTCTGTATAAAACCATATGCTTTGATCACTTTATCAAAGCATATATTCCAACTCCGAGATGCTTGCACCAGTCCATAGATGGACCGCTGGAGCTTGCTCATTATGTTAGCACCTTTAGGATCGACAAAACCTTTTGGTTGCATCATATACAACTCTTCTTTTAAGAAATCCATGAAGGAATACAGTTTTGACATCCATTTGCCAGATTTCATAAAATACGGCAACTGCTAACATGATTCGGACAAACTTTTAAGCATCGATACGAGTGAGAAAATCTCATCGTAGTCAACACCTTGAACTTGTCGAAAACATTTTGCGACAATTCGAGCTTTGTAGATAGTAACACTACTATCAGCGTCCGTCTTCCTCTTGAAGATCCATTTATTCTTAATGACTCACCGATCATCGGGCAAGTCAATCAAAGTCCATGCTTTGTTCTCATACATGGATCCCATCTCATATTTCATGGCCTCAAGCCATTTTGTGGAATCAGGGCCCATTATTGCTTCCTCATAGTTCGTAGGTTCGTCATGGTCAAGTAACATGACATCCAGAACATGATTACCGTACCACTCTGGTGCGGATCTCACTCTGGTTGACCTACGCGGTTCGGTAGTAACTTGATCTGAAGTTACATGATCATCATCATTAGCTTCCTCACTAATTGGTGTAGGAGTCACAGGAACAGATTTCTGTGATGAACTACTTTCCAATAAGGGAGCAGGTACAGTTACCTCATCAAGTTCTACTTTCCTCCCACTCACTTCTTTCGAGAGAAACTCCTTCTCTAGAAATGATCCATTCTTAGCAACAAATGTCTTGCCTTCGGATCTTTGATAGAAGGTGTACCCAACTGTCTCCTTTGAGTATCCTATGAAGACACATTTCTCCGATTTGGGTCTGAGCTTATCAGGATGAAACTTTTTCACATAAGCATCGCAACACGAAACTTTAAGAAACGACAACTTTGGTTTCTTTGCCAAACCACAGTTCATATGGCGTCATCTCAACAGATTTAGGTGGTGCCTTATTTATCGTGAATGCAGCTGTCTCCAATGCATAACCCCAAAATGATTGTGGTAAATCAGTAAGAGACATCATAGATTGCACCATATCTAATAAAGTACGGTTATGATGTTCGGACATACCATTACACTGTGTTGTTCCAGGTGGCGTGAGTTGCGAAACTATTCCGCATTGTTTCAAATGAAGACCAAACTCATAACTCAAATATTCTCCTCCACGATCAGATCGTAGAAACTCTATTTTCTTGTTACGATGATTTTCCACTTCACTCTGAAATTATTTGAACTTTTCAAATGTTTCAGATTTATGTTTCATCAAGAAGACATACCCATATCTTACTCAACTCATATGTGAAGGTCGCAAAATAACGATACCTATCGCGAGCCTCAACACTCATCGGACTACATACATCAGTATGTATTATTTCCAACAAGTCTGTTGGTCGCTCCATTGTTCTGGAAAACGGAGTCTTAGTCATCTTGCCCATGAGGCATGGTTCACAAGCATCAACTGATTCATAACCAAGTGATTCCAAAAGCCCATCAGCATGGATTTTCTTCATGCGCTTTACACTAATATGACCTAAACGGCAGTGCCACAAATAAGTTGCACTATCATTATTAACTTTGCATCTTTTGGCTTCAATATTATGAATATGTGTATCACTACGATCGAGATTCAATAAACCATTTATATTGAGTGTATGACCAAAGAAGGTTTTATTCATGTAAATAGAACAACAATTATTCTCTAACTTTAAATGAATAACCGTATTGCAATAAACATGATCAAATCATATTCATGCTCAACGCAAACACCAAATAACATTTATTTAGGTTCAACACTAATCCCGAAAGTATAGGGAGTGTGTGATGATGATCATATCAATCTTGGAACCACTTCCAACACACATCATCACTTCACCCTTAACTATTCTTTGTTCATTCTGCAACTCCCGTTTCGAGTTACTAATCTCAGCAACTGAACTAGTATCAAATACTGAGGGGTTTCTATAAACACTAGTAAAGTAGACATCAATAACATGTATATCAAATATACCTTTGTTCACTTTGCCATCCTTCTTATCCGCCAAATACTTGGGGCAGTTCTGCTTCCAGTCACTAGTCCCTTTGTAGTAGAAGCACTTAGTCTTAGGTTTAGGTCTAGACTTGGGATTCTTCACATGAGCAACAACTTGCTTGTCGTTCTTCTTGAAGTTCCCCTTCTTCCCTTTGCCCTTTTCTTGAAACTAGTGGTCTTGTCAACCATCGACACTTGATGCTTTTCTTGATTTCTACCTTCGTCGATTTCAGCATCACGAAGAGCTTGGGAATCGTTTCTGTTATCCCTTGCATATTATAGTTCATCACGAAGTTCCAGTAACTTCATGATAGTGACTACAGAATTATGTCAATCACTATCTTATCTGGAAGATTAACTCCCACTTGATTCATGTGATTGTAGTACTCAGACATTCTGAGCACATGCTCACTAGCTGAGCTATTCTCCTCCATCTTGTAGGCAAAGTACCGTCAGAGGTCTCCTACCTCTCGACACGGGCATGAGTATGAAATACTAATTTCAACTCTTGGAACATCTTATATGCTCCGTGGCGTTCAAAACATTTTTGAAGTCCCAGTTCTAAGCCGTAAAGCATGGTGAACTAAACTATCAAGTAGTCATCAAACCGAGCTTTGCCAAACGTTCATAACGTCTGCATATGCTCCTGCAATAGGTCCGTCACCTAGCGGTGCATGAAGGACATAATTCTTCTGTGCAGCAATGAGGATAATCCTCAGATCACGGATCCAATCCGCATCATTGCTACTAACATCTTTCAACTTATTTTTCTCTAGGAACATATCAAAAATAAACAGGGAGCTACATCGCAAGCAATTGATCTACAACATAGATATGCAAATACTATCAGGACTAAGTTCATGATAAATTAAAGTCCAATTAATCATATTACTTAAGAACTCCCACTTAGATAGACATCCTCTAGTCATCTAAACGATCATGTGATCCAAATCAACTAAACCATGTTCGATCATCACGTGAGATGGAGTAGTTTTCAATGGTGAACATCATTATGTTGATCATGTCTACTATATGATTCACGCTCGACCTTTCGGTCTCAGTGTTCCGAGGCCATATCTGCATATGCTAGGCTCATCAAGTTTAACCCGAGTATTCTGCATATGTAAAACTGTCTTACACCCATTGTAGATGAACGTTAAGCTTATCACACCCGATCATCACGTGGTGTCTCGGCACGATGAACTTTGGCAACGGTGCATACTCAGGGAGAACACTTTTACCTTGAAATTTAGTGAGAGATCATCTTATAAAGCTACCACCGAACTAAGCAAAATAAGATGTATAAAAGATAAACATCACATGCAATCAAAAATATGTGACATGATATGGCCATCATCATCTTGTGCCTTTGATCTCTCCAAAGTATTGTCATGATCTCCATTGTTACCGGCATGACACCATGATCTCCATTCTTGATCTTTTATCAACGTGTCATCACATGGTCGTCTCACCAACTATTGCTTTTGCAACTATTGCTATCGCATAGCGATAATGTAAAGCAATTACATGGCACTTGCATCTTATGCAATAAAGAGACAACCATAAGGCTCCTGCTAGTTGCCGATAACTTTAACAAAACATGATCATTTCATACAACAATTTATATCTCATCACGTCTTGACCATATCACATCACAACATGCCCTGCAAAAACAAGTTAGACGTCCTCTACTTTGTTGTTGCAAGTTTTACGTGGCTGCTACGGGCTGAGCAAGAACAATTCTTACCTACGCATCAAAACCACAATGATAGTTTGTCAAGTTAGTGTTGTTTTAACCTTCTGAAGGACCGGGCGTAGCCACACTCGGTTCAACTAAAGTTGGATAAACTGACACCCACCAGCCACCTGTGTGCAAAGCACGTCGGTAGAACCAGTCTCGCGTAAGCGTATGCGTAATGTCGGTCCGGGCCGCTTCATCCAACAATACCGCCGAACCAAAGTATGACATGCTGGTAAGCAGTATGACTTGTATCGCCCACAACTCACTTGTGTTCTACTCATGCAAATAACATCTATGCATAAACCTGGCTCGGATGCCACTGTTGGGGAACGTAGTAATTTCAAAATTTTCCTACCCACACGCAAGATCTTGGTGATGCATAGCAACGAGAGGGGAGAGTGTCGTCCACGTACCCTCGTAGACCATTAAGCGGAAACGTTATGATAACGCGGTTGATGTAGTCGTACGTCTTCACGATCGACCGATCCTCAGTACTGAACGTACGACACCTCCGCGTTCAGCACACGTTCAACTCGGTGACGTCCCGCGAACTCACGATCCAGTAGAGCTCGGGGAAGAGTTTCGTCAGCACGACGGCGTGGTGACGATGTTGATGAAGCTACCGTTGCAGGGCTTCACCTATGCACCGCTACAGTATGACCGAGGTGGATTATGGTGGAGGGGGGCACCGCACATGGTTGGGAGAGATCAATGATGAACTTATGTGTCTAGAGGTGCCCCCTGCCCCCGTATATAAAGGAGCAAGGGGGGAGGCCGGCCGGCCCTAGAGGGCGCGCCAGGAGGAGGAATTCTCCTCCTAGTAGGAGTAGGATTCCCCTCTTTCCTACTCCTACTAGGAGGGGGAAAGGAAGGGGGAGACAGAGAAGGAAAGGGCCCCCACTCCTAGTACAATTTGAATCAGAGGGGGAGGGGCGTGCGGCCTGCCCTGGCCGGCCCCTCTCTCTCTCCACTCTGGCCCAACAAGGCCCATTAACCCCCGAGGGGTTTCGGTAACCCCTCCAGCACTCCGGTAAAATCTCGATTTCACCCGGAACTCTTCCGATGTCCAAATGTAGGCTTCCAATATATCAATCTTTATGTCTCGACAATCTCGAGACTCCTTGTCATGTCCCTGGTCTCATCCGGGAGTACGAACTACCTTCGGTACATCAAATCACATAAACTCATAATACCGATCATCACAGAACTTTAAGCGTGCGGACCCTACGGGTTCGAGAACTATGTAGACATGACCAAGACACATCTCCGATCAATAACCAATAGCGGAACCTGGATGCTCATATTGGTTCCTACATATTCTACGAAGATCTTTATCGGTCAAACCGCATAACAACATACGTTGTTCCCTTTGTCATCGGTATGTTACTTGCCCGAGATTCGATCGTCGGTATCTCAATACCTAGTTCAATCTCGTTACCGGCAAGTCTCTTTACTCGTTCCGTAATGCACTATCCCGCAACTAACTCATTAGTTGCATTGCTTGCAAGGCTTATAGTGATGTGCATTACCGAGAGGGCCTAGAGATACCTCTCCGACAATCAGAGTGACAAATCCTAATCTCGACCTATGCCAACTCAACAAGTACCATTGGAGACACCTGTAGAGCACCTTTATAATCACCCAGTTACGTTGTGATGTTTGGTAGCACACAAAGTGTTCCTCCGGTATTCGGGAGTTGCATAATCTCATAGTCAGAGGAACATGTATAAGTCATGAAGAAAGCACTAGCAACAAACTAGACGATCATCGTGCTAAGCTAACGGAATGGGTCAAGTCAATCACATCATTCTCTAATGATATGATCCCGTTAATCAAATGAAAACTCATGTCTATGGCTAGGAAACTTAACCATCTTTGATTCAACGAGCTAGTTAAGTAGAGGCATACTAGGGACACTCTTTTTGTCTATGTATTCACACATGTACTAAGTTTCCGGTTAATACAATTCTAGCGTGAATAATAAACATTTATCATGATATAAGGAAATAAATAATAACTTTATTATTGCCTCTAGGGCATATTTCCTTCAGTACATCCCACACATTGAATCCCAGAAAATCATTTCCGTAGGTATGTATATCCCACACAGTTCTTTGTGTGGAAACGTGTTCGCTGCAAGGTGGCCTAACGCAAACAGTTCGCTACCAGAAGCCATGTGTGATTGTTAGTTGATCGAACACGCCTACTTTCTAGAAACCGTGCGGGTTGTTTGAGTTCATCGCCCACGGTGCTGTCTGAGTAACCATTTGCAATGGAAAACCCCAATAAGCAGGGTAATTAGCCTATTATTGATAATCCATGTACTAATCAAACTGATATTTCTTATGAAACACGCCAGATATTTCATATCCGTATAAAAGCAACCAGGATTTCATAATCGAATTACATCATATAGCTTCGGCACTCAGTTACGCCATTACACAACAACACCAAGTTTCAGATGCAGCATCAAAAACCTTTGGAAAGTAGCATCATTCACGGTAAATAGACAGATGAATCTCATCTGGGGAACTGTAGAAGCGGAAGGCAAATATTGAGTCTTCAGTGATGTTGAATGTCCTTGCAACTTTAGGCCAGTGGCTATGGATAATTTCCCGCCCAACCTTCGTCCTCTTCAGCAAGACTTCAATATTGTACCGTGGGTGTTGAATGAATACCTTCCTCGCCTCTTGACCATGCATGTGGTTTGAGAGGTAATCATCGGTGAACTGCTTTGAAAAGTACTGAAAACAAAGCTATGCATAAATCTCTATTGTAAATTTTGAAATGGCGCAAGGGGTAAAAACAAGGTAAAAGAGTTGGTACCATCCTATAGTTGACTGATGTCTTCTTCATTGTACAAACAAAGATCTTGCTATTATTTGTCGCAAGTTTCTTCATCCTAAAAATCTTTCTGAGTTCCTTGACTTGACTGATATTCATGGACATCTCATTTCCCCATATGCAAAATGGGTCGAATAGTGGGTCTAAGCCTCTGACAGCAGGACTTACATGTGCAAGACCAAATTGTAAGAAACCTAAATATTAGAATGACTCCTACAACTGCACAATAATGTGCTAATAGCCAAAGGACCCTGCTTGAACAAACCTCGATGGTAAACCGCAGTGTCTCCCATTGTTTCCCTGCAAAACACATAAGGAAGATCTTGATCAGGTTAACTGAGAGTTGCCATACTATCAGTAGAATATGTATTGAGTACGGCCAAATTCAATTGGTGTCACATGCATAACAATACAAAATTGTACCCACAACAAATGAAAATCAAATTGCAGAACTGAACCAAACAGTTAAATGGACATCACACCAAATGAACCAAAATAGTTAACTGAGCACGACATTGCAGAAGAAGATAAGACAGTTAACAAAACAAAGAATGCTTGAGAACAGTACTACGAAATGTTGCAATTGTTGGACCAAAGTGTTAATTGAACATTACATTTCAGAGGACCAAACTGTTAACTGAACATCAGATTGCATATTAACATTACAGAGAACAAATCACTAGAAGGCACTGGCGGTGGCCTCGAGAAAACATCACAAACTGTATTTTAAAGTAGACAACTGCGCGGCGGTGTCAACGGTGGCCTCGAAGACGAGGTGCTCCTCCAAGATCTGGCGGTCGACACACATGTCAGCCATAGCGAGCTCGTTCGTGCGTGCGGCCGCATGTTACTCAGCTCCATGTTATATGGCATGTAAAATGGTTGTGGGCGGCGCTTAATTGGAGGAGGGGGCAGTGATTTCGGTGGAAGGTGTCGCTCCGTCAGTCAGGGCATGTGGGACGGGAAAGGAGGAGGATGGTGTGGGTGGGGTGTGGATCACCGGACCATATCGATGAGGCTGCGCAACAAGAAGAAGGGTCGGCGGCGAGGAGGTCGCACAACAAGAAGAAGGGTCACCGGCGAAGAGGCGGAGCTGCAAGAAGAAGGGTAGCCAGCGAGGAGGCGACACTGCAAGAAGAAGGGTCGCCGACGAGGAGGTTGAGCTGCCAGTAAGCAGTAGTGAAGGTTTGAACTTGGAAAGCAAGGAGGAACAATGGAAATGTGGCTTTTGGTAGGAGGGAGGGGGCGGGGAGATAGATATTTCCGTGGTGGCAAAAAAAATTCGTTCGGTGCCGCGAGAAACTGGCGCACAAGTGTGGTTCAAGCGGGGGCGGTGGACTGTAGACAACGAAGCTTCCTACGTAAGCCAGAAAAGACGGTGCACCAAGATATTTTATATCGCATCCCACATGATTCTTTCTAGTAAACTGTTTGTGGTATACCTGATTATTTTCATTATGTTTTGAAAGAAAAAATGCTATTACGGATGGAAAGGATGGTGTTTGAATTGCTAGAACATTTACGTATAGTGAACATGCAACTAGTACATGAGTGTCGTGTTTAAATTTGGAATTATTCCGGGTTTGTTTGGCATTTTTATGCATTAATTGAGTTTATGGGCATTTAATGTGTATAATTCAAATTTTGAAGTACAAGCACATGCTGCAATGCACCAAAGTTTGCTGAAAAATCACATGTGTGTCTTTGGGTGAATTTATAGGTCCCATGCAAGAAATGGGAATAAAATTCAAACATATGGGTGTCGTGGCTCAGCCGGAATGATTGGGAAACTTGGTTTTTTAATTCCTATAAATCCAAAACACGGCAGAAAATCATGAAACTTGGCATGGTGTCATGACATGGCACTAACATGTTGTAGTAAATTTTTGGCCGAATTGGGAGAAGCTTTGGTGTAAGCTTCTTGCAACCCGGAGCTTCCCTCAAGAAGGCACCTGGTTCCGAGAGGGAACGTGTCACCTCCGTGTGCGAAACGACATACGTACACTGCCTTCTCCCGCCTTAATTTTTTTACACAGGTAGATTAAACCAAATAGAAGTATCGTGCTAAATTTTGGAATTATTCCGTGTTCGTTTGGCCTTTTTTATACATTAGTTGAGTTTCTGGGCATTTAATGTGCATAATTCAAATTTTAACTACAGGCACATGCTCCAGTGCACCATAGTTGTTTGAAAAATCACATGTGTGTCCTTCGGTGAATTTCTATGTCCCATGCAAGAGGTGAGAGTGAAATTCAAACATCTGGGCATCGTTGCTCGGCCGGAAAGATTGAGAAACTTGGTTTTTTAATTCCTGTCCAAAACACGCCTAAAAATCATGGAACTTGGCATGGTCTCATGACATGGCACGAACATGCTGCGGTAATTTTTTTGGCCGAATTGGGACAAGCTTTGGTGTAAGCTTCTTGCAAACCGGAGATTCCCTCAAGAAGGCTCGTGGTTCCGGGAGGGAACATGTCACCTCCGTGTGCGAAACGTACACTGCCTTCTCCCGCCTTAATTTTTTTGCACATCCAGTTTAGATCAAATAGAAGTACCGTGCTAAATTTTGGAATTATTTTGGCTCGTTCCCCTTTTTTACACATTAATTGTGTTTCTGGGCATTTAATGTGCATAATTCAAATTTGAACTACAAGCACATGCTCCAGTGCACCAAAGTTGTTTGAAAAATCACATGTGTGTCCTTGGGTGAATTTCTAGGTCCCATGCAAGAGATTGGAGTGAAATTCAAACATCTGGGCGTCGTGGCTCGGCCAGAAAGATTGTGAAACTTTGTTTCTAATTCCCGCAATTCCAAAACACGCATGATAATCATGAAACTTGGCATGGTGTCATGACATGGCACCAACATGCTGCAGTAATTTTTTTGGCTGAATTGGCACAAGCTTTGGTGTAAGCTTCTTGCAAACCGGAGCTTCCCTCAAGAATGCTCGTGGTTCCGAGAGGGACGTGTCACCTCCATGTGCGAAACGACATACGTACACTGCCTTCTCCCGCCTTATTTTTTTACACAGCCAGATTAGACCAAATAGAAGTACTGTGCTAAATTTTGGAATTATTTCGGGTTCGTTTGGCGTTTTTTATACATTAATTGAGTTTCTGGGCATTTAATGTGCATAATTCAAATTTGAACTACAAACACATGCTCCAGTGCACCAAAGTTGTTTGAAAAATCACATGTGTGTCCTTGGGTGAATTTCTAGGTCCCATGCAAGAGATTGGAGTGAAATTCAAACATCTGTGCGTCATGGCTTGGCCGGAAAGATTGAGAAACTTGGTTTTTTAATTCCTGTAATTCCAAAACACGCCTGAAAATCATAAAACTTGGCATGGTGTCATGACATGGCACGAACATGCTGCGGTAATTTTTTTGGCCGAATTGGGACAAGCTTTGGTGTAAGATTATTGCAAACCAGAGCTTCCCTCAAGAAGGCTCGTGGTTCCGAGAGGGAACGTGTCACCTCCATGTGCGAAACGACATACGTACACTGCCTTCTCCCGCCTTAATTTTTTTACACAGCCAGATTAGACCAAATATAAGTACCGTGCTAAATTTTCGAATAATTCCAGACTCGTTTCGCCTTTTTTATACATTAATTGAGATTTTGGGTATTTAATGTGCATAATTCAAATTTGAACTACGAGCACATGCTCCAGTGCACCAAAGTTGTTTGAAAAATCACATGTGTGTCCTTGGGTGAATTTCTAGGTCCCATGCAAGAGATTGGAGTGAAATTAAAACATCTGTGCGTCGTGGCTCGGCCGGAAAGATTGAGAAACTTGGTTTTTTAATTCCTGTAATTCCAAAACACGCCTGAAAATCATGATACTTGGCATGGTCTCATGACATGGCACGAACATGCTGCGGTAATTTTTTGGCCGAATTGGGACAAGCTTTGGTGTAAGATTCTTGCAAACCAGAGCTTCCCTCAAGAAGGCTCGTGGTTCCGAGAGGGAACGTGTCACCTCCATGTGCGAAACGACATACGTACAATGCCATCTCCCGCCTTAATTTTTTTACACATCCAGATTAGACCAAAAATAAGTACCATGCTAAATTTTGGAATTATTCCTGACTTGTTTCGCCTTTTTATACATTAATTGAGTTTCTGGGTATTTAATGTGCATAATTCAAATTTGAACTACAAGCACATGCTCCAGTGCACAAAAGTTGTTTGGAAAACCACATGTGTGTCCTTTGGTGAATTTCTAGGTCCCATGCAAGAGATGGGAGTGAAATTCAAACACCTGGGCATCGTGGCTCGGCCGGAAAGATTGAGAAGCTTGGTTTTTTAATTCCTGTAATTCCAAAACACGCCTGAAAATCATGAAACTTGGCACGGTGTCATGACATGGCACCAACATGCTACGGTAATATTTTTGGACGAATTGGGACAAGCTTTGGTGTAAGCTTCTTGCAAACCGGAGCTTCCCTCAAGAAGGCTCGTGGTTTCGACAGGGAACATGTCACCTCCGTGTGCAAAATGACATACGTACACTGCCTTCTCTCGCCTTATTTTTTACACAACCAGATTAGACCAAATAGAAGTACCATGCTAAATTTTGGAATTATTCCGGGCTCGTTTCGCCTTTTTATACATTAATTGAGTTTCTAGGCTTTTAATGTGCATAATTCAAATTTGAACTACAAGCACATGCTCCAGTGCACCAAAGTTGTTTGAAAAATCACATGTGTGTCCTTGGGTGAATTTCTAGGTCCCATGCAAGAGATTGGAGTGAAATTCAAACATCTGGACGTCGTGGCTCGGCCAGAAAGATTGTGAAACTTGGTTTCTAATTCCTGCAATTCCAAAACACGTCTGATAATCATGAAACTTGGCATGGTGTCATGACATGGCACCAACATGCTGCGGTAATTTTTTTGGCTGAATTGGCACAAGCTTTGGTGTAAGCTTCTTGCAAACCGGAGCTTCCCTCAAGAATGCTCGTGGTTCCGAGAGGGACGTGTCACCTCCATGTGCGAAACGACATACGTACACTGCCTTCTCCCGCCTTATTTTTTTACACAGCCAGATTAGACCAAATAGAAGTACCGTGCTAAATTTTGGAATTATTTCGGGTTCGTTTGGCATTTTTTATACATTAATTGAGTTTCTGGGCATTTAATGTGCATAATTCAAATTTGAACTACAAACACATGCTCCAGTGCACCAAAGTTGTTTGAAAAATCACATGTGTCCTTGGGTGAATTTCTAGGTCCGATGCAAGAGATGGGAGTGAAATTTAAACATCTGGGCATCGTGGCTCGGCCAGAAAGATTGAGAAACTTGGTTTTTTAATTCCTGTAATTCCAAAACACGCCTGAAAATCATGAAACTTGGCATGGTCTCATGACATGGCACCAACATGCTGTGGTAATTTTTTTGTCCGATTTGCGAAGGCCCACACATTAGCAATCAACAAAGTCATTTTGGAACAAGTTCTATCACATTACAAATCGGAAACACAAGTATTATTAAAACTGTGGGCGTTCGACTTACCAATTACGTGCAGCCACGTGTCCCCTTTTTTATTGGCAAGGAGGTGTCGTGCGGGGTAGCTATTTGAGTATGGGAGGCGTGCGATCAGACCCCTGCGTGTGCACATCGGGAGGAGAGCCCTTTGACCGCTACCTGCCCCGCACCTCCCTCCCAACGTCTCCATTAATGGCGCCCGAGCACCTATTCTACGACGTGGCTATATGTCTCACTGGACTGAGATTTAGGAGAGAAATGAAAATCTGAAATGAAAGTTTTGCATGGATCTTGATGTAAGATCCGACGGACCTATATAGCATCGACTGCGACTTATAGCAAGCATGATGAATATAAGGACGATGACAGTGGATAATAATTGTCTTACATATTTAGAAACATAATTTAAAAAGCCACATGTGGCAACGCAAGAAATACACAAGGGCAAAATAAGAAGGAAAACAATGATCGGGCTCGCTGATCTCTACTTTCTTCATGCATTGCTACAGGCTGCGGGAACTAGTCTCTGCGGCGAGCGACGACGAGCTCTTTCTTGTCCTCAAGATGCTGCTTGAGAGCATCCATGGATTCCTCCACCAGCCTTCTACGCTCGATGCGCAGCTTGTTATTCTTGTCCATAAGTTTCTCGACGATGACGCCGGTCCTCTTCAACAAGGCAGTGGTCTGCTCCTGCTGCTCCACACTTCCGACGATCTTCGCCCTCAGCAGGTCGCGCTCGGCCCGGAGCTTCGCATTGTTCTCATTTAGTTGCCGGATGACGTCGGTAAACTGTACCAACAAGGCTTGCAGGTCATCCTGCAACCTCGCCCACCTGGAGATCTGATCCATCTGCCTATGGACGAGGGCAGGCATGCGCCTGTAAGAGTCCTCGCCTGCCCGCGAGGCATTTTCCCAGGCCGCCGCGGCAAGGGAGGACATCTCTGTTGCATCCGCGGTGTGGCGGGACATCTCTTCTGCTTCTGTGGCGCGGCAGGACCAGTCTACTGCATCGACAATGCGGCGGGTCCTTCGTGCTGCTTCGGCGGCGCGACAGGACCTCTCTGCTGCTACGGCCATGCGGCGGGACATGTTGGCTGCTATCACGGCGAGGCGGGACATCTCTCGTTCTCCCGCTTCCAGGCTCGCCTCTCCTTGGTGGCAATCTCTCGACCCAGAACTCACGCTAGCCTTGGTAGACGCAAGGGAATGATGATGAATGACTTGTTTGTTTTTGACTTTTTGTGGATGAGGAGTTGAGGAGGAATGTGCAGTCATCTTGGAGTAGTAGTATTTATAACTGCGTAGTAATACGCTCCTAAGTGGGAAACCGTTTAGGTTTTGATCGGTGTGAACAGGTTTGCAATTTGGAATGTGACATGACGCATTCTCAAAATTTACTGACAGTTATAAGTGCGGCACTATTCCCGGAAGGCGTAACATGGGCACGTACGCCTTCTCGGTCGCATACGTGGCGTTTGCACCATAGGGTGTACCGCAATAGGCAATGTCAGCACACGTCTTTTAATTAGAATGGGTGTGCCCGTCTAGTGCACACATGTTGATCTATCTAACTATTTCAGTTTGTTGTGGCTAATCGCAAACAGTTCATCCATGTGAAGTGTATGCCATCAATCGCAGACACTTTGATCTGGCTTACTCTTTTCTGTTTTGTTGCCTAATCGCAAACAGTTAATCCTTCTGAAGCGTATGCCCTCAATCACACACACCTTGATCTGGCTGACCGTTTCTTTTGTGTTGCCTAATCACAAACAGTTCATCCGAGTGAACCATATGATGTATATCGTACAGACCTTCATCTGGCTGCCCGTTTCTTTTGTGTTGCCTAATCACAAATAGTTCATCTGAGTGAACCATATGCTCTATATCGCACACGCCTTCATCATGCTGCCCGTTTCTTTTGTTTCGCCTCATCACGAATAGTTCATTGGACTGAACCGTGCCCTGGATCGCACACGCAACTAAAATCTGAACAATGCTTCATGCATCCTCCATCGCAAACGTTTTCACCTTTTTTGACGGTTTTCATACAACACCGTTTGCGATTATGGCATCGCACATAGTTTCTCGAAGGGTCTCTGATCATAGTGTCGCGTTAGCAGCATCCTGCAGTAGTGTCGGATTGAGTCTTTAAGGGTTTGAGAACACTTGATGTATGTCTTGCATGTGCTTATCTGCGGTGACAATGGGATATTCACGTGATCCACTTGATGTATGTTTTGGTGATCAACTTGCGAGTTTTGTGACCTTGTGAACTTATGCATCGGGGTTGGCACACGTTTCCGTCTTGACTCTCCGATAGAAACTTTGGGGAACTCTTTGAAGTTCTTTGTGTTGGTTGAATAGATGAATCTGAGATTGTGTGATGCATATCATATGATCATACCCGCGGATACTTGAGGTGACATTGGAGTATCTAGGTGACATTAGGCTTTTGGTTGATTTGTGTCTTAAGGTGTTATTTTACTATGAACTCTAGGGCTGTTTGTGACACTTATAGGAATAGCCCAATGGATCGATCGAAAAGAATAACTTTGAGGTTGTTTCGTACCCTACAATAATCTCTTCGTTTGTTCTCCACTATTAGTGACTTTGGAGTGACTCTTTGTTGCATGTTGAGGGATAGTTATACGATCTAATTATGTTATCCTTGTTGAGAGAACTTGCACTAGTAAAAGTATGAACCCTAGGCCTTGTTTCGAAGCATAGCAATACCGTTTGTGCTCACTTTTATCATTACTTACCTTGCTGTTTTTATATTTTCAGATTACAAAAACCTATATCTACCATCCATATTGCACTTGTATCACCATCTCTTCGCCGAACTAGTACACCTATACAATTTACCATTGTATTGGGTGTGTTGGGGACACAAAAGACTCTTTGTTATTTGGTTGCAGGGTTGTTTGAGAGAGACCATCTTCATCATACGCCTCCCACGGATTGAGAAACCTTAGGTCATCCACTTGAGGGAAATTTGCTACTGTCCTACAAACCTCTGCACTTGGAGGCCCAACGACGTCTACAATAAGAAGATTGTGTAGTAGACATCATGCATCTCCTAGATAGATCTTGCGTGAGCGTACGAATTTTTTGAAATTGCATGCTACGTTTCCCATTAGTGGCATCCGAGCCAGGTTTATGCGTATATGGTATGCATGAGTAGAACACAAAGAGTTGTGGGGGTGATCTTCATATTGCTTACCACCAATGTCTTATTTTGATTCGATGGTATTGTTGGATGAAGCGGCCCAGACCAACCTTACATGACCACGTTCATGAGACCGGTTCCATCGACAAACATGCAACTAGTTTTGCATAAAGGTGGCTGGTGGGTGTCCGTTTCTCCTACTTTATGTGAATCGAATTTGACTGCGGCCGAGCCTTGTTGAAGGTTAAAACAACAAACTTGATAAATGACCGTTGTGGTTTTGATGCATAGGTAAGAACGGTTCTTGCTAGATGCCCGTAGCAGCCACGTAAGACTTGCAACAACAAAGTAGAGGACGTCTAACTTATTTTTCCAGGGCATGTTGTGATATGATATGGTCAAGGCATTATGGGATATACGTTATTGTATGAGATGATCATGCTTTGTAAAAGTTACTAGCATCCGGTAGGAGCCTTATGGTTGTCTCTTTATTGTATGAAATTGTAGATGCCATGTAATTACTTTACTTTATCACTATGCGCTAGCGATAGTTGTAGAAGCAATAGTGGGCAAGATGACCACGACGCAACGATGGAGATCAAGGTGTCGAGCCGGTGACGACGGAGATCATGACGATGCTTTGGAGATCAAGATCAAAAGCACAAAATGATGATTGCCATGTCATGTCACATATTTTTATTGCATACGATGTTTATCTTTTATGCATCTTATTTTGCTTAGTACGGTGGTAGCATTATAAGATGATCCCTCACTAAATTTCAAGGTATAAGTGTTCTCCCTGAGTATGCACCATTGTGACAGTTCATCGTGTTGAGACACCACGTGATGATCAGGTGTGATAGACTCTACGTTCAAATACAATGGGTGCAAGACAGGTTTGCACAAGTGGAATACTCGGGTTAAACTTGACGAGCCTGGCATGTACAAACATGGGCTCGAAATACATAGAGACCGAAAGGTTGAACGTGAATCGTATATTAGATATGATCGACATAGAGATGCTCACCATTGATGACTACTCCATCTCACGTGATAATCGGACATGGTTTAGTTGATTTGGATCAAGTATCATTCAGATGACTTAAGGGATGTCTATCTAAGTGGGAGTTTTTAATTAATTTTTTTTTGACCGTGAAGTTTTTAATTAATTTGATCAATTGAACTTAATTTATCATGAACTTAGTCCTGATAGTATTTGCATAATTATGTTGTAGATCAATAGCTCGTGGTATAGCACTACTGCAGGATGCCGGTAACGTGACACTACAATTAGAGACCCCTCACGAAATTGTGTGCGATGCAATAATCGCAAACGGTGGTGTAAAAAACCATCAAAAAGGTGCAAAACATTTGCGATGGTTGATGCATCAAACATGGTTCGGATTTTAGTTGCGTGTGCGATGCAGGGCATACAGTTCAGTTCAATTAACTATTTGCGATGAGGAGGAACAAAAGAAACGGGCAGCCAGATAAAGGTGTGTGAAACATACATCATATGGTTCACTCGTATGAACTATTTGTGATTAGGCAACACAAAATAAACGGTCAGCCAGATCAAGGTATGTGCGATATACGGCATGCGGTTCAATCAGATGAACTATTTTCTTTTAGCGAAGAGAACAGAAACGGTTCAATATAACAAGATGTGTGTGATACACGGCAAATAGGTCTATAATCGGAAACATGTGGGAAGACCTATAACAACACAGACGATTCCTGTTAACAAGTCATGTGTATTGAGAGCAAACAATTGCTGGTATACAATTATGAGTGATTGATGAAAACATCACCGACGGGTTCCATTGTTTAGTCCATGTGCTATGTAATTTTCTTTGTCCACACAACATATATATTTAAAAAGACAACATTGCATTGCATAACCAAATTAAGCATACAATTACACAAGTGACTACACACATAACATTTCCACACACCAAAGTAAGAAATTACATGCATACTAAACTAGGAGAAACAAGGATCTAATCGTCTACTTATTGTTGTGACGACGCTTGCCATTGCTCTACTTTCGGCTGGATCCCTGGCCGTTTCGGGGAAGGAGGCACTTCCTCATGTCAACGATCCGCATGTACATGTCGTAGCTCGTGTACGCCTCCTTGGCCGCGTACACGACGTGAGCTTTGTCGAGTATCTCCATCCAGGCCGAGTGTCTGGCATGCTTGTCCTTGTTGCAGGAATCCTTCATGTCTATGTAGTAGGGGTCGACGATGGCCTCGACGAGGTGAACTAGTGAGTCCTTCTCATGCTACTTGCTCCCCCAGATCTTGTATTGGCCCTGGATGTCGACAAGATTCTGGCAGGCGCTGCCCGACTTCTCAAGCACCTTTACATCGTTGGTGATGTCCACTGTAGCGAACATGTAGTGGGGGTTGTTGACAAACCTGGCAAAACGCTCGCAAGGCCTTGTGGCCAGGCAGTAGTGGTAGACGAGGATGTGGTGGCGCACGCATATCTGGGCCACGACGACCTTGGGACGAGACCCGACACGAGTGCGGGTGTACTCGAGGTCAAACCCGACCACCTTGTACTTCTCCTTGGCAAGCAATAACTCCATGATGTGGATGGCGTGCTCCACTCAGACCGGGTCATTGGTGTACACCACCGAGAGGTCCATGAACCTTATGTATGTCTCCACCATGGCATGCATGGTGAACTGCTGCTCGTCGTCATCAGCCGCTCGGAGCGCCATTGGAGCCGCGCAGGATACCCTAAGAATTTCTCGTGGTGGGTGTGCTTCTTGCAATGGTGGGGCACGATCAAAATGTTGAAGAGACACAAGGGTTAAATGGCCCCTGTAATAAATGGGGGTCGGCCAACCTATAATCATCATGTCTTGTCACGGCGTTCATAGCGGAGGGTTCCAGTGCATGCTTGACAACACCATAGTGCTCACGTTTCATTTGACCACACATGGGCTCGAAGAGGCGCCAAATGTATCGTCGGTGAGCCTGTTCCTGCGCTACAGCGCAGTTTACCATGCTAGCTTCCCGCCTGGCTAGTTTGGCCATGCTTCGGCTAGAAGAGGGACAAATCGTGGGCGTTTATTGGCAAAAAGATTTGTAAACATGAAGTGTGTGGAATGACTTTGATCATAATTTTACCCGTGGGTGATGAGGTCAAAGTGACACAAAAGGGTGATGATGGACACTCAAGAGCGATAATTAATTCTGCGATCTACAGGGCACACGGTTGAAGAAACCAACTGTGTGCAATAATGTCGAAGGTTGCAGTCGAGCTAGCTATACAGATCATGTGATGTGAAACCGATAAGGTAAACAGATTCGAGAATGGTTAATAAAATCTAAGACCATTGCATATAAGGTCAAAATAGTGCTACCAATATACGAGTCTCATACGATGCCATTTCAACGATTGTACCACAAAAGCTCAAAATATTGCAAGGTTCAAATTCCAGAGTTATATGGCTCAAATTCAAAGATTACAAGGTTCAAACTGATATTTGAAACGAAATTCAGCTCGTCAGCCGCAAACGCTCGCGCTGATCCACTAAACTTGGATATCAGAGAGGTTCAAACTAATATTACCACTTCTAAGTCTTGTTTCGAAACCTCATAATTTTTGCAAAGGGGTCAGCCACTGAGAAGTCATGTATGGGGTTGACACGATGACTTCTGATTACTCTATCATCTGAAGTTCCAAATTGAAATTCAGCATTTTTGGAGCCTATTCCATTCTGCCGCACGCGCCAGCGCTGATCAACAAACCATTCATTTTTGCAAAATAAATCTAGGGCAAACCTCATCACCTTCAGCACCTTTACTCTCAAAACAAAGAACCTGGCGAATATAATCTCTGGTAAGATCCCTCGGTAGGAGTTCAAAGTAATTTATGAGAGATGCAGATCTAGGCATTTGATGTGATTGTTATATTGTATCACATTATCCACCACTGGGCCTAATCTTATCTGCAAAAGAAGAAAATTTGTTAGTGCCTACATGCAGTTTTGAACACTACTACAGGCCTATTTGGTTTGCAGGATTTGTAAAATGCACTAACATGCCATCTTCGATCTGACATGATTAACATGGGCATTTGATTACATTCTAGAAAAATGTAGCCTTCTTCGCAAGAGGTTGGAGTGGATGAGAAGTTCCCTAAGAAAACTAGTACAAATGAATCCAAAGGAGAAATGCTTACGGATTGTAACCATATGGATCAAGCAACTAATATGGGGGGCACATGTATATACTGAAATCCTCCAAAAGAATCCTTCAGAAATCGTAGTACATTGTCATTGTAAACTTGGAAAAAGGTGTCACAAATTGAACTCCCTTATGGTTAACATTTAATAGGAAAGGAACATCACCTCGATATATAGCTTCTCCAGGCACAGAAAGCATCTCAGGAAACTGACAACTTGCTCCAGGTTGGGGCCTATAGATTCTAGTGCCAAGACCTTCACTGTGCGCAGTTTTGGGGTCAAGCTTGTCGGAATCATTTTTTGGATGACAGAGGAACAAACATCTTCAAAATTAGAAATAATGTTAATTTGTAGAAGGAGAGGTAGAAGGTGGTTGTTGTACCTGAACGGGTGTGGATCCAATAACAAGTTTGGAGTATTTGTCTGACGAGTAGCCCACCACTGTCAATTTTGGCACATAAATGACATTGATCCTTGTTGGACCTTCTTAATCAACTACAAGTAATCTCTCAAGTGCAGGTGTGTCCTCAATGACAATACTGTGGTACACATCTTTTGATGTCTTCCTGCCGCACCAGCAACACACATAAATAGTCCGGAGAGTCATGGAGGTGATGTGGAAGCTACTCAACCCATTGATCACCTGAAGACAAAGGTACTCGAGTGCAGTATAGTCACGGAGCAGGCGCTCCATGTCACCGTTCGGGAGGTAGACGGCGATGAGCTCAAGGTGCTTCAGTCATGGTAGAATAAGAGTGGGCGCGTCATTAAGGGGGGATGGCAGTTCCTGAACTTGGCGACGCGCAGTGTGGGCTGATGTCGCTTGAAGCTAGGTTGGTATTTCCCCAAAGAGGAAGGGATGATGCAGCACATCGGTGGTAGGTATTTACCTCAGATATGAAACCAAGGTTATCGAACCACTAGGAGAACCAAGCAACACAACGTAAACAGCCCCTGCACACAAATAACAAATAATCGCAACCCTACGTGTTAAAGGGGTTGTAAATCCCTTTCGGGTAACGGTGCCAGAAATTGGTGTGTGGACGGGAGAAAGTTGAAATAGATTGAATAAATATATCACAAATAAAATAAAGTGCAGCAAAGTATTTGTATTTTTGGTTTAATAGATCTGAAAAATAAATGCAAAGGAAAAGTAGACCGCAAAGGCAAATATATGAGAAAGAGACCCGGGGGCTGTAGGTTTCACTAGTGGCTTCTCTGGAGAAAAATAGGAAATGGTGGGTGAACAAATTACTATTGGGCAATTGATAGAAATTCAAATACTCATGACGATATCTAGGCAATGATCATTACATAGGCATCACGTCCAAGATTTGTAGACCAACTCCTGCCTGCATCTACTACTATTACTCCACACATCGACCGCTATCCAGCATGCATCTAGTGTATTAAGTTCATGGAGAACCAGAGTAATGCAATAAGAACGACGACGTGATGTAGACAAGATCTATCTATGTAGAGATAGACCCCATCATTTTATCCTTAGTAGCAACGATACATACGTGTCGGTTCCCCTTCCGTCACTGGGATCAAGCACCGTAAGATCAAACCCACTACAAGGCATCTCTTCCCATTGGAAGATAAATAGATCAAGTTGGCCAAACAAAACCCAAATATCGAAGAAGAAATACGAGGCTATAAGCACTCATGCATAAAAGAGATCAAAGAAACTCAAATACTTTCATGGATATAAAAAGATAGATCCGATCATAAACTCAAAGTTCATCGATCCCAACAAACAGACCACAAAAGAGTTACATCATATGGATCTCCAATATATCATTGTGTTGAGAATCAGTGAGAGAGAGAGAGAGAGGAAGCCATATAGCTACTAACTACGGACCCAAAGGTCTACAAAGAACTACTCACACATCATCGGAGAGGCACCAATGGAGGTGGTGAACCCCATCCGAGATGGTGTCTAGATTGGATCTGGTGGTTCTGGACTCTGCGGCGGCAAGACCAATATTTCATCGACTCCCCTAGGATTTCTGGAATATTGGGGTATTATAGAGCAAAGAGGCGGTCTGGGGCACCCGAGGTGGGCACAACCCACCAGGGTGCGCCTGGGCCTCCTGGTGCGCCCTGGTGGGTTGTGCTCTCCTCGGAGCACCCCCTAGGTGCAGCCAGGGCCCATTATGTTCCTTCTGGTCCAAAAAATCTCCATAAAGTTTCGTTGCGTTTAGACTCCGTTTGGTATTGATTTTCCGCAATGAAAAAACATGAAAAAAGCAGCAACTGGCACTATGTCAATAGGTTAGTACCAAAAAATGATATAAAATGATTATAAAACATCCAAGATTGATAATATAACAACATGGAACAATCAAAAATTATAGAGATGTATTAGCATCCCCAAGCTTAACTCCTACTCGTCGAGTGGGGAAGTGATAAAAACAGAATTTTTAATGTGGAATGCTGCCTAACATGTCATATGATATTCTTTTCTTTGTAGCATGGACATTTGGACTTTTAAGTGATTCAAAGCAATAGTCTAGTTTTGATATGATAATTTAAATACTCAAGCATATCAACAACCAACCATGTCTTTAAAAATATCAACACTAAATAAGTTATCCCTAGCCCATCATGCTCAACCATTGATCCATTCATGAAACACACTCGTATATTAGCTACATCCAATACTCAAGTATGATCATATTGTCTCCTAGTTGGTGCTTTTATAAGAGAAGATGGAGACTCAAATTCAAAATAAAAATTGCATAAAGTAAAATAAAGGCCCTTCGCAGAGGGAAGTAGGGCTTTGTAGAGGTGCCAAAGATCAAAGCGAAAAACTTAGAGATAAAAACATTTTGGGAAGTGTATCCTTCCCACCAACGAAAACAACTTAGAGTTCCCAACACTTTCCATGCTAGATATACCATAGGCGGTTCCCAAACATAAAATATAGTTTATTCCTTTTTCCACCATACTTTCACTTTCCATGGCTAACCGTATCCACGGGTGCCTTCCATACCAACACTTTCCAAGGAATTTATTATTTGACAACATAAAGTAAATTCATTGTTTTTTATTTCAGGACTGGGCACCCCTAATACCTTTGCCTTACTCTCGTGCAATGACAAGTGAATAAACACTCATCATGAGAATAATACATCTAGCATGGAAAATATTAGCCACCCCTCACCGCTCCGTGAGAGAAATGAACACACAAAAGAGAAGTTTATTTTGAAAATTAGAGATGGCACATGGAAATTTGCTTAGAATGGCAAAAGAATACCGCATATAGGTAGATATAGTGGACTCATGTGGCAAAACTGGTTTAAAGGATTTTGGATGCACAAGTAGAGATCATACTTAGTGCAAAATGAAGGCTGGCAAAAGATTGAGAAGCGACCAACCAAGAAATGGATAATCTCGTAAGCGAGCATTAAGCATAACTAACACTGAATATGCACCACGAGTAGGATATAAATTCATTGCATGAATATTGACTTCCGCGCTTGCATAGGGGATCACAAACCTTAACACCAATATGCTTACTAAAGCATAATTACTCATCAACATAACTCACATATCACACCATCATATCTCAAAAATATTACTAAGAATCAAGTTTATTTTGTCCAATGATCTTCATGAAAGTTTTTATTATATCCTTCTTGGATATCTATCACCTTGGGACTTATTTTCATGTGTTGCTTTTAACAAGCTCAAACAAATATAAGTGAGGATCATGTGCATAATATTTCATTCTTTCTCTCAAATTAATTGAAGTGAAGCAAGAGAGAATTTATTGAAAATTTTACTAACTCTCAAATAAATATAAGTGAAGCAAGAGAGCATTTATTCAAAAATACTAAGCACACTGTGCTAAAAAAGGTATAAGTGAAGCACTAGAGCAAGTCCATAGCTCATAAAAATTTAAGTGAAGCATAGAGAGCAATTCTAACAAGTCATGGCATAATTTTGGCTCTCCCAAATAGGTGTCTCCAGCAAGGGATCAAGACTTAAAACACAAAATAAAACAAGCAAAGACTCATATCATACAAGATGCTCCAAGCAAAACACATAGTATGTGACGAATAAAAATATAGCTTCGAGTAAAATATCGATGGTCGTTAGAAGAAAGAGGGGATGCCACTCGGGGACATCCCCAAGCTTAGTTGGTTGCTCATTTTTGGATAACAGCTTGCGATGTCGGGCATCCCCAAGCTTAGGTTCTTATACTCCTTATTCCTTCGTCCATCGTAAGATAACCCAAAACTTGAAAACTTCAATCACACAAAACTCAACAAAACCTTCATGAGATCCGTCAGTATAAGAAAATAAATCACTACTATAAGTGTTGTATCAAACCAATTCATATTTTGTTCTTGCATTATATCTACTGTATTCCAACTTTTCTATGGCAAAAACTCATCAAAGAAAACCATAGAGCTATCAAAATAAGCACACAATGCAAAGAAAACAGAATCTGTCAAAAACAGAACAGTCTGTAGCAATCTGACTAATTAGAATACTTCTGTAACTCCAACAATTCTGAAATATTAGGAAGACCTGAGAAATTTTTATATTAATCTACTAGAAAAGGAATGGGTATTTTATCGCTCTCTGGTTGAAAATGAGAATTATTTTCGCGAGCGCTAAAGTTTCTGTTTTTTCAGCAAGATCAAACAACTATCACCCAAGAAGATCCTAAAGGCTTTACTTGGCCCAAACACTAATTAAAACACAAAAAACACAATCATAACAGTAGCATAATTGTGCTAATACTCAAGAACAAAAATAAAAAAGCAAAAATAAAATTTATTCATTGGGTTGCCTCACAACGAGTGCTATCATTTTACGCCCCTAGCTAGGCATAAGACTTTAACGAAGCTCACACAAAAGATAAGAGTTGAAACACAAAGAGAGCATCATGAAGCATAAGACAAACACATTTAAGTCTAACATACTTCCTATGCATATGAATTTTATAAGAAAACAAATTATCAAGACAAGAAACATCTAACATATGCAAAGACACGAAATAAAACATTGACGATCTCAACATAACGAGAGGTAATTTAGTAACATGAAGATTTCTAGAACCATACTTTCCTCTCTCATAATAATTACATGTAGGATCGTAATAAAATTCAACAATATAACTATGTCGTAAAATATTCTCTTAATGATCCACATGCATGCAAAGTTGACACTTCCAAAATAGTGGGATTATCACCAAATAAAGTGATGACCTCTCCAAGCCACTTTTATCAAAAAAAAAATCATAAGATTGAACACTCTCCAAATACGTGGGACTATTTTTAGCTAAAGTTGACACTCTTCCAAACCCACTCTTAATATTATCGCAAACATATTCATCATGAGGCCTAAATAAATTTTCAAGATCATAAGATGAATCACCCCAATCATGATCATTACAATAAGTAGTGGACATATCAAAATTAGCATCCCCAAGTTTGGGGTTTTCCATATTATTATCAAAACTGACCTTAATAGAATTTATAGTAAAATCATTGCAATCATGATTTTCATTCAAGGAGCTATCATGAATCACTTTACAAATTTCTTCATCACAATTTTCAGATTCACGAATCTCAAGCAAAACTTCATAGAGATGATCTAGTGCACTCAAATCACTAGCAATTGGTTCATGATAATTGGATCTCTTAAAAAGATTACCAAGTGGATGAGGATCCATATCAATAAATTTTTAGCAAGCGAAGATGCAAGCAAATAAAAGGCACATGGTAACACAAGCAAACATGAGATCTGACGAGAAAAAAGCAAACAAAAAAAGAAGGCGAATAAAATGGCAAATTTTTGTGAAGTGGGGGAGAGGAAAACGAGAGGCAAATGGTAAATAATGTAAATTGTGAGGAGATGAGATTTATGATTAGGAACCTGGGGTATGTTGAAGATCCTCCCCGGCAACGGCGCCAGAAATTCCTTTTGATGTCGCTTGAAGCTACATCGGTATTTCCCCAAAGAGTAAGGGATGATGCAGCACAACAGCGGTAGGTATTTCCCTCATATATGGAACCAAGGTTATCGAACCAGTAGGAGAACCAAGCAACACAACGTAAACAGCCCCTGCACACAAATAACTAATACTCGCAACCCGACGTGTTAAAGGGGTTGTCAATCCCTTTCGGGTAACGGTGCCAGAAATTGGTGCATGG
This sequence comes from Triticum dicoccoides, assembly GCF_002162155.2. Lineage (NCBI taxonomy): Eukaryota > Viridiplantae > Streptophyta > Magnoliopsida > Poales > Poaceae > Triticum > Triticum dicoccoides. The sequence continues at coordinate 527,617,927 of NC_041382.1, forward strand.
ACGGAGAAAGTTGTAATAGATTGAATAAATAGATCGCAAATAAAATAAAGTGCAACAAAGTATTTTTGTATTTTTGGTTTAATAGATCTAAAAATAAATGCAAAGGAAAAGTAGATCGCAAAGGCAAATATATGAGAAAGAGACCCGTGGGCCGTAGGTTTCACTAGTGGCTTCTCTCGAGAAAAATAGCAAACGGTGGGTGAACAAATTACTGTTGGGCAATTGATAGAACTTGAAATACTCATGATGATATCCAGACAATGATCATTACATAGGCATCACGTCCAAGATTAGTAGACCGACTCCTGCCTGCATCTACTACTATTACTCCACACATCAACTGCTATCCAGCATGCATCTAGTGTATTTAGTTCATGGAGAAATGGACTAATGCAATAATAAGGGTGACATGATGTAGACAAGATCTATCTATGTAGAGATAGACCCCATCGTTTCATACTTAGTAGCAACGGTACATACGTGTCGGTTCCCCTTCTGTCACTGGGATCAAGCATCGTAAGATCGAACCCACTACAAAGCACCTATTCCCATTGCAAGATAAATAGATCAAGTTGGTCAAACAAAACCGAAATATCAGGGAATAAATACGAGGCTATAAGCAATCATGCATAAAATAGATCAAAGAAACTCAAATACTTTCAGGGATATAAAATGATGGATCTGTTCATCGATCCCAATAAACACACCGCAAAAGAGTTACATCATATGGATCTCCAAGAGACCATTGTATTGAGAATCAGCGAGAGAGAGAGGAAGCCATCTAGATACTAACTACGGACCCGAAGGTCTACAAAGAACTACTCACGCATCATCGGAGAGGCCCCCATGGAGGTGGTGAACCCCATCCGAGATGGTGTCTAGATTGGATCTGGTGGTTCTGGACTCTGCGGCGGCTGGATCAATATTTCGTTGAATCCCCAAGGGTTTCTGGAATATTGGGTATTTATAGAGGAAAGAGGCGGTCCGGGGGCACCCGAGGTGGGCACAACTCACCAGGGCATGCCTGGGCCTCCTGGTGCGCCCTGGTGGGTTGTGCTCTCCTCGGAGCACCCCCCCAGGCATAGCCAGGGCCCATTATGTTCCTTCTAGTCCAAAAAAATCTCCGTAAAGTTTCGTTGCATTTGGAATCCGTTTGGTATTTATTTTTTGCGATGTAAAAACCATGGAAAAAACAACAAGTGGCATTTGGCACTATGTCAATAGGTTAGTACAAAAAATGATATAAAATGACTATAAAATGATTATAAAACATCCAATATTGATAATATAGCAGCATGGAACAATCAAAAATTATAGATACGTTGGAGACGTATCATGGGCGCGAGGTGGAGCGCAGGCATTGGCAGCGAGCACATATGCCCATCATCAAAAGTGAGCTCCTCGAGCTGATCTAGGGCGGGGGATCGGAACTAGTCGTCAAGCTTAGCTCGATCCTTTCCATTGGAATGGAACTTGCCCATTCTAAGGCCTGGTAACCCACAAGTATTGGGGATCGCAATGGTTTTCGAGGGTAGAGTATTCAACCCAAATTTATTGATTCGACACAAGGGGAGCCAAATAATATTCTCAAGTATTAGCAGCTGAGTTGTCAATTCAACCACACCTGGAAACTTAATATCTGCAGCAAAGTATCTAATAGAAAAGTAATATGATAGTAGCGGTAACTGTAGCAAAAGTAATATTTTTGGTTTTATAGTGATTGTAACAGTAGCAACGGAAAAGTAAATAAGCGAAGAACAATATATGAAAAGCTCATAGGCGATGGATCGCTGATGGAGAATTATGTCGGATGCAATCAATCATGCAACAATTATAACATAGGGTGACACAAAACTAGCTCCAGTTCATCAATGTAATGTAGGCATGTATTCCGAATATAGTCACACGTGCTTATGGAAAAGAACTTGCATGACATCTTTTGTCCTACCCTCCCGTGGCAGCGGGGTCCTATTGGAAACTAAGGGATATTAAGGCCTCCTTTTAATAGAGTACCGGACCAAAGCATTAACACTTAGTGAATACATGAACTCCTCAAACTACGGTCATCACCAGTAAGTATCCCGACTATTGTCACTTCGGGGTTAACGGATCATAACACATAATAGGTGAATATAGACTTGCAAGATAGGATCAAGAAGTCACATATATTCATGAAAACATAATAGGTTTAGATATGAAATCATGGCACTCGGGCCCTAGTGACAAGCATTAAGCATAGCAAAGTCATAGCAACATCAATCTCAGAACATAGTGGATAGTAGGGATCAAACCCTAGCAAAACTAACTCGATTACATGATAAATCTCATCCAACCCATCACCGTCCAGCAAGCCTACAATGGAATTACTCACGCACGGCGGTGAGCATCATGAAATTGGTGATGGAGCAAGGTTGATGATGACAATGGCGATGGATTCCCCTCTCCGGAGCCCCGAACGGACTCCAGATCAGCCCTCCCGAGAGAGTTTAGGGCTTGGCGGCGGCTCCGTATCGTAAAACGCAATGAATCCTTCTCTCTGATTTTTTCTCCCCTAACACTAATATATGGAGTTGGAGTTGAGGTCGGTGGAGCGTCACGGGCCAATGAGGTAGGGGGCGCGCCCAGGGGGTAGGCGTGCCCCCACCCTTGTGGACAGGGTGTGGGCCCCTGGCGTGGATTCTTCCACCAGTATTTTTTATATATTCCAAAAATAATCTCCGTTGATTTTCAGGTCATTCCAAGAACTTCTATTTCTGCACAAAAATAACACCATGGCAATTCTGTTGAAAACAGCGTCAGTCCGGGTTAGTTCCATTCAAATCATGCAAGTTAGAGTCCAAAACAAGGGCAAAAGTGTTCGGAAAAGTAGATACGTTGGAGACGTATCAACTCCCCCAAGCTTAAACCTTTGCTTGTCCTCAAGTAATTCAGTTGACAAACTGAAAGTGTTAAAGAAAAACTTTTACAAACTCTATTTGCTCTTTTTGTTGTAAATATGTAAAGCCAGCATTCAAGTTTTCAGCAAAGATTATGAACTAACCATATTCACAATAACATTTATGTCTCATGTTTACTCATATCAATGGCATAATCAACTAGCGAGCAATAATAATAAATCTCGGATGAAAATACTTTCTCAAAACAATCATAATATGATATAACATGATGTTATCTCGCTAGCCCTTTCTGAGACCGCAAAACATAAATGCAGAGCACCCCTGAAGATCAAGGGCTGACTGGAAATTGTAATTCATGATAAAAGAGATCCAGTCAAGTCATACTCAATGTAAACTAATAATAATACATTCAAATGACATCGGTGCTCTCCAACTGGTGCTTTTTAATAAGAGGGTGATGACTCAACATAAAAGTAAATGGATAGGCCCTTCATAGAGGGAAGCAGGGATTTGTAGAGGTGCTAGAGCTTGATTTTGAAATAGAGATGAATAATATTTTGAGCGGTATACTTTCATTGTCAACATAACAACCGAGAGATCTCGATATCTTCCATGCTACACACATTATAGGCGGTTCCCAAGCAGAATGGTAAAGTTTATACTCCCCCACCACCAACAAGCATCAATCCATGGCTTGCTCGAAACAACGGGTGCCTCCAACTAACAACAATCCTGGGGGAGTTTTGTTTGAAATTATTTTGATTTGATTTGAGCATGGGACTGGGCATCCCGTTGACTAGCCATTTTCTCGTGAGTGAGGAGCGGAGTCCACTCCTCTTGAGAATAACCCGCCCAACATGGAAGATACAGACAACCCTAGTTGATACATGAGCTATTCGAGCATATAAAACAAAATTTTTATTTGAAGGTTTAGAGTTTGGCACATACAAATTTACTTGGAACGGCAGGTAGATACCTCATATAGGAAGGTATGGTGGACTCATACGGAATAACTTTTGGGGTTTATGGAGTTGGATGCACAAGCAGTATTCCCGCTTAGTACAAGTGAAGGCTAGAAAGAAACTGGGAAGCGACCAGCTAGAGAGCGACAACAGTCATGAACATGCATTAAAATTAATCAACACTGAATGCAAGCATGAGTAGGATATAATTCACCATGAACATAAATATCGTGGAGTCTATGTTGATTTGTTTCAACTACATGCGTGAACATGTGCCAAGTCAAGCCACTCAAATCGTTCAAAGGAGGATACCACCCTATCATACCACATCACAACCATTGTAATAGCATGTTGGCACGCAAGGTAAACCATTATAAACTCCTAGCAGTTTAAGCATGGCATGGGCAACTATAATCTCTAATTGTCATTGCAAACATGTTTCATTCATAATAGGCTGAATCAGGAACGATGAACTAATCATATTTACAAAAACAAGAGAGGTCGAGTTCATACCAGCTTTTCTCATCTCAATCAGTTCATCATATATCTTCATTATTTCCTTTCACTTGCACGACCGAATGGTGTGGATAATAATAATAGTGCACATCCATTGGACTAAGCTGGAATCTGCAAGCATTCAATACATGGGAGAAGACAAGGTAATATGGGCACTTTGTTAGATCAACAATAATGCATATGAGAGCCACTCAACATTTTCATCATGGTCTTCTCCTCTCGACCCCCAAGGAAAAGAAAGGAAATAAAACTATTTACATGGGAAAGCTCCCAACAAGCAAAAGAAGACCGAGAAATCTTTTTGGGTTTTCTTTTTAATTACTACTACTACTACAAGCATGGAAAGTAAACTAGCTAAAAGCTACAACTATTTTTTTGGTTTTTCTTAAGGTTTTTCAAACACACAAGAAGAAAGCTCAAAAAGAAATTAAAGTAGCATGGATGATACAATGAAAAAGTATGAGCATCGACAACTGGCATGAATGTGTGAACATGAATGTAATGTCGGTGAGAAATACGTACTCCCCCAAGATTAGGCTTTTGGCCTAAGTTGGTCTATGCCCATGGATGGCCTGGTGGATATCCAAAGTTGAAGTTGGGGTCATACTGAGATGCATAAGCTATTGCCTGAAGAGCTGCAGCTTGGAGGCGAGCTGCCTCCGTCCTCCTCTCGTCCTCGTTTGCTTCCTCCCTGGTTATAACATATCTCCTTTTTGCCTGAAAGTCAAAGAAAGTAGGAGCAGGAAAAGCAACGTGATAGGTGCATCGTCTGTCAAAGATTAGTCGGTACTGGAAGGACTGATTGTTCCTCTCAACAAACTGATGACGAACCATATCATTATAATCTAAATAAGCACGAGGCAACTCAATATCATCTCTGCGTATGGGTATCTCAAGAAAATCAGCTAAATGGGTTGCATAAATTCCACCAAAGAAATCTCCATTAATACTATTATTATGCAACCTACGTGCAACAATGGCCCCCAAGTTATATTGTCTATCTCCTAATACATCACTCTTGAGAACACTTAGGTCGGGAACACACATGTGACATGCTTCATCCTTACCATTAATGCATCTACCTATGAAGAGAGCAAAATAATGTATGGCAGGAAAATGAATGCTCCCTATGGTAGCTTGTGTGATTTCCCTAGATTCCCCCATAGTTATACTAGAAAGAAAGTCTTTATATTCAGATTTGCGAGGCTCACTAGCATTACCCCACTGTGGGAGTTTACAAGCGGTATTAAAATCTTATAAGTCCATGGTATAAGATTTATCATAAAGATCAAATACGATAGTTTGAGAATTGCGTGATGATGTAAATTTAAACCTTCTCACAAATGAATCAGTTAAGTAGAGGTATTGCCGGCACTTATCTGCCTCGAAGCTCTCCAGATCAATGTTACACACATATGCTTCAAATTCCTCTTTAATTCCTGCCTGGACCATGAAATTTTCTGACGGCCATTCACAAGGCCGCACTTGAGCTTCTCTTGGTAGTTCATGGTCCGGCTCGCGTATCGCGGGCCTTGGTCCTTGCTTCCTTGAGGAACCACCTTGGTACATTTTCCTAAACATATTTCTTCCTCTGAAAAATTTCTGAAATTTTTAGTAACTCAAAATAAAAGTGAACCAAACTCAACAAGATTGATAGCAAGTACTCCTACAAGTGCCTAGAGGCCATATCATGCATTGAAACTACTTTGGGCCACATAAATTTGACATGCAAGCTCAAGAATAGGGTCACCTAAGCAGCAAAAATTTGCAATAAATAAAGCACTAGAACAAAAACTAATTGGACCATTGGAGGAGTCACATACCAAAGAACAATCCCCCAAAGTAGTTTTGTAAATAGAGCTTTGAGCAAGGAGATCGAAAATGGTAGCAAGATGAGCAAGAACTCGGGTTTGAGCTGGTGGATGATTTTTTCTGGAGCAAGACGAAGTGTGTGGATGCAAGGATAAGTGGAGGGGACCCACATGGGGTCCATTGTAACGCCCTCGATGCGGCTATATCTCCCAGGCGTCGAAGCACGACTTAGATGCATAACCGCATTGAAAGCAATGTTGCAAGTGAGGTAATCTTCACACAACCCATGTAATACATAAGGGAAAGAGATACATAGTTGGCTTACAATCACCACTTCACACAATACAAGAATAAAGCATTACATCATCCAGATACAATCAAGGTCCGACTACGGAACCAAAATAAAAGAAGACTACCCCAATGCTACACAGATCCCCGATCGTCCCGACTGGGCTCCACTACTGATCAACTAGAACTAAACAACACAAAGGACAAGATCTTCATCGAGCTCCTCCTTGAGCTTGGTTGCGTCATCTGCACGGTTCAACGGCACCTGCAAGCTGGTTTTGGAAGTATCTGTGAGTCACGGGGACTCAACAATCTCACACCCTCGCGATCAAGACTATTTAAGCTTATAGGAAGGGTAAAAGGTATGAGGTGGAGCTGCAGCAAGCGACTAGCATATATGGTGGCAAACATACGCAAATGAGAGCGAGAAGAGAAGGCGAAAGCACGATCGAACAACTATGATCAAGAAGTGATCCTAAAACAACCTACGTCAAACATTACTCCAACACCGTGTTCACTTCCCGGACTCCGCCGAGAAGAGACCATCACGGTTACACACGCGGTAGATGTATTTTAATTAAGATCAACTTCAGGTTTTCTACAATCGGACATTAACAAATTCCCATCTGCCCATAACCGCGGGCACGGCTTTCGAAAGTTCAAATCCCTGCAGGGGTGTCCCAACTTAGCCCATCATAAGCTCTCACGGTCAATGAAGGATATTCCTTCTCCCAAGACAATCCGATCAGACTCGGCATCTAGGTTACAAGACATCCTCGACAATGGTAAAACAAGTCCAGCAACACCTCCCGAATGTGCCGACAAATCCCGATAGGAGCTACACATATCTCGTTCTCAGGGCACACTCAGATAGGTCAAGCTACGAGTAAAACCAACTCTCGAGTTTCCCCGAGGTGGCCCCGCAGGCTGCCCAGTTCGGGCCAACACTCAGAGGAGCAATGGCCCAGGGGGGTTTAAATAAAGATGACCCTTGAGTCTGCAGAACCCAAGGGAAAAAGAGGCTAGGTGGCGAATGGTAAAACCAATGTTGGGCATTACTGGAGGAGTTTTATTCAAGGCGAGCTATCAAGGGGTTCCCATTATAACCCAACCGCATAAGGAACGCAAAATCCGGGAACATAACACTGATAGGACGGAAACTAGGGCGGCAAGAGTGGAACAAAACACCAGGAATAAGGCCGAGCCTTCCACCCTTTACCATGTATATAGATGCATTAATTAAATAAGAGATATTGTGATATCCCAACAAGTAAACATGTTCCAACAAGGAACAACATCTCCATGTTCCAACAAGGAACAAACTTTATCTTCACCTGCAACTAACAACGCTATAAGAGGGGCTGAGCAAACGGTAACATAGCCAAACAACAGTTTGCTAGGACAAGGTGGGTTAGAGGCTTGGTTCAACAATATGGGAGGCATGATAAGCAAGTGGTAGGTATCACATCATAGGCATAGCAAACGAGCGAGCAACTAGAAAGCAAAGATAGAAGTGATTTCGAGGGTATGGTCATCTTGCCTGAACTCCCGCAAGGAAGAAGAACGAGTCCATGAAGAAGACAAACGGATGTAGTCGAACGGGTCCTCACAAACGCGACGTTAATGGAACCAGCCCGAAGAAGCAACACCGGAAAAGAAGGACACAACATAGTAAACAACCAACACATGAACATGGTATGATATGCGGGATGTGGTATGCGCTGCATATGCATGATTTGGGCATGAATGATTGAACCTGACCTCAACATGGAAATCCAAGAGTGCCACTGGAAAGGTGAGGTGATTTCGGTCGAAATCGATATAAAACCACCGGAATCGGATGCACGGTTTGGAAATGGCAAGCAAAACAAATATGGCACTGGTCTGCGATAAACAGCAAGTAGCCATCTAAATGCATTAAGAGAAATATGCTACAACATTCAAACATGACAGCAAGATATATGGCAGGGATCCACTCATGAAGCTTGACAAAAGATGAACACTGAGCTACGGCTAATTCATCCATTAACATGTCCAAACAAGCATGGCAAAAGTGCAAATGATAACAGGTTTCAGACTTAGTGAAATCAACACAAGTCTGGAATTTATCATCAGGTAGCAATCTTTAGAGCATGAAAACTACATGCTACAGGAACATATCATGGCAAAGCAAGGCATGGCATGAAGCTACTCAAAGCACTTAACAAAAGTCCCTTAGTGACCTTGAGCCAAAAGGGATCAGAGAATACAATTGTAAGCATGTGAACATGGCAAAAAACATAAACAGATTCAGACTTGGTGAAAAACAGGAGCATGCAAAACAGTTAACGAGTAGGCATGTTTACGAGCTCGATGCACTCACTACAGAGCATGGCATGACAAACTAAGCATACACCCATCAAGAAGACATGTCATAGAAGCTAGACATCGCAAGAACAATAACATAGCATGCACGGATCAATAGTAACAAGCTCGGCAAAATCGCTAAACATGTTAACAATCTGCCAGGCACATTTTATAGCAAATGTAGAGCTCAATTGACTCAAGCTAGGGTGCTCCATAAATGCAAACAAAGACATAATGGATAGAGAACCACAATATTAACAAAACATCCTTACTGATCATCCTCAAAATAGGCGCGGATCACTAGGAAACAGCATGAACATATGGCATAAAAGTAAAAACAGGACAAGGACTTTGTGAAATTCGAAGTCCCTGAAATCAGCATTAATGATTACGCTACTTTGCAACCTTGTGCTAATCACCACAAATATCACAAAAATACATGGCAAGCACCTTTGTAAAGATGGCATGGCATATAACAAAACACATGTGGAGCTCAGGATCATAGCATGCACACATTAATCATGGAAAAATTGACAAAATGCCATTTGCTGAAACAGATCTGACATATTCCTCACATAGCCCTGTTCCAACAGAATTTCGGGCGTCAAGATGAGCTCAAATGATTATGATGCAATGAGATGAAATGATGTACTCATCGATATGAACATTTTGATATGCTACACGCACGAATCAGAGCCACGAATGTAGAGTTACGATGTGATGAAAAATGCATAAAATTACTGAGATCTGGGGAATTAGAAGAATTTTGACCCCTCGGGGAAGTTAACGGGCGGATGAGGAAATCCGGGACGGGGTGGTTCCGGATCGGACGAAGACATTTGGATCGGGGGAGCGGTGGATCTCATCCCACTCCCCGGATCGGATCTGGCTGGAGCGGAGGAAGATGCCGGCGAGGTCGGCGCGGGCTCTGGCGAGCGGTGCAAACTCCGGCGAGGCGCGGTGGACGATGCCGACGAAGCAGCGGCGGACGAAGCTAGCAAACGGAGGCGGCGGGGCACGGTGAACGGCGCGGGGGCGCGCGGCGTGCTGCGGCGTCGGCAACGACCGGCGGCCTCGGGCGGCGCAGCGCCGACGATGGTTGGCGGCGGCGGGGCGCGTATGGCGGCGGCAGCGTGGCGCATCTAGCGCGCGAGCGCGGGGCAGCTCGGGCCCGGAGCGGCTCGGGCGGGCCGGCCGTGGGCTCCGCGGGCCCGGCGGCGCGGGAGGAGAGAGAGGAGGCGCGACGTAGGTGATGTGGAGGGCGCCGGTTGGCTGCGGCGGCGGGAAGGGTGACATGGCGACGTCTCATTCGCCGGAGTGAGGTGGCAGTGGCGAGCGGACATGTCCGGCGCGGGAAGAAATGTCCGGCGGCGATGAGGGAGTTGGATCTAGGGTTTGTACCGTGAATATTTCGGAGGGGATCACATATTTATAGGTAGAGGGAGCTAGGAGAGTCCAAATGAGGTGCGGTTTTCGGCCACGCGATCGTGATCAAAAGACCGAGATGATGGAGGGGGTTTTGGTGGGGTTTGGGCCACTTTGGAGGGGTGTTGGGCTGCAACACACATGAGGCCTTTTCGGTCCCTTAGTTAACCGTTGGAGTATCAAACGAAGTCCAAATGGCACGAAACTTGACAAGCGGTCTACCGGTAGTAAACCAAGGCCGCATGACAAGTCTCGGTCCAATCCGAGAACGTTTAACACCCGCACACGAAAAGAGGTAGAAAGGGACACCGGGTGACATAGGAGCGCCAGATTGCAAAACAGACAACGGGGAAAATGCTCGGATGCATGAGACGAACATGTATGCAAATTAAATGCACATGATGACATGACATGCAATGCATGACACACAAGCACATGACAAGGCAACAACAACGAATAACCTGAAGACACCTGGCACATCAGTCTCGGGGCGTCACAACACTCCACCACTACGAGAGGATCTCGTCCCGAGATCTAGGATGGCACCGGAGGGAAAAGGAAGAGGAAGATAAGAGGTAAAACTAAGTTGCTTCTTTGACAAATGAGTGAAACCAAAGAACCTTGAAAAGGTTAAGCCATTTCGAGGAAAAAAGAAAAATACAATAGAGATGAGCGAAGTTGAAAGCACTCCGTTAGGAAAGAGGAACGAGGAAGAACAAAGTTGATAGCACTCCGGTAGGGAAGAGTAATAAGGACGAACAAATTCGAACAACACTCCAGTTGAAAAGAGATGCAAAGCTTGAATAGGCGAAAATAACTTGAGCAAAGGGGCACAATACTCCGGTTAAAACAAGATGGGGAAGGAATAAGAATGATACAATTTGGACATCACTCCGACTATAAATGGAAGGAATTGAACAAGATCTTGACAAAACAGGATGATGGGTTGAGGAGAGCAACATCATAATGCCTCCGGAAGAAATAATGAAAGGGGAGATCGTCGGAACAAAAGAACGGAGAAGAAAATGGCAACTTCTGGCACAAAAGAGCTTGAAAAGGCATCTTAGGAGAAGGGTCGAACGGAGTTGTTGGAAAAACCAACAACGAAAAGAACAACGTTGTAGTGGACTTATAGAAAACATCTCAAGGCTATGAGGTGAAATTCTGCCACTAACGAAAAAAATAATAGATTGGATTGATATCAACAAGGAGACGAGAAACTTATTTCACCGAGAGGATAAACGAAGAACTTGGGTCATTTATAAGCACCATAATAGCAACAATCCTTAGGGAAAGCTTTAGGTGAAATATAACCCAAGATAACTCCAAAGAAGAGATTGATTGGTTGAGAAGAAGTCTTGAGTGAAGAGAAAAATGATGGATTTAGATATGTCACTCTTGAAAACTTGTGAATCGTGAAACACGAAGGGAAAATTATCAACAATGACATAACACCACCTTAAAAGATAAGAGGGGAAAACAATTGCACTCTGAATTATAAGAAGAAGAATGCTTGAACTCCTCTGAAAAGAATCTTGATGAACACTTCGAGAAGAATTGGAATCCTTGATGAACCATCATGTAGAATCTCCATGAAGAACTCCGGTAAGAAAAGATAAAGCATCTCGAACCGAGAATGTGATATGATGAACCACTCTGGAAAGCAGGAATTGAATTTACTCGATGAAACAAGAATAAGAATTACATTATGCATATCCTTCACCAATTTAATTGATGACAAGCAAAGGATTTGGCATACTACTTATTCTCGTAGAAAGGATTAAGATAGATATAGCGCAAACTTGAGAAGGTCTTCAACGAACCACCGGTAGAATTGAAAACAATGAATAAATTGATATGATAACGGATGACGAGAACTCTTGAACGAACCACCGTAAGAATTAAAAATGAACAAAGAGAAGATAAGGAAACACCGCGAAGAATTAGCAAATGAATGAAAAAGCTTGAGAGAATTTAGATACAAGTGAACAAAGGGATCACGAACTGATTAGAGAATATTGAATGATGCACCGGTAAGATTTGGAGAATGATAGCTGAAAGCTGAGAATGAAATAAACCTGAATTGATGGACTCCGGAGAAACAAACTGAAAAGAATCTTGAATTGCTCCGGATAGGTGAAAATAATGCTCACGATCAAAACAATTACGAGAGGATGGCAACAAGCTAGAATCACGAATCTTGAAGAGAATGGAGCAAGATTAAAGAGAAAATCTTCTTCGGTCTTCAAATCCGAGAATGACGATGAGAAACACCACCAAATTGTTGAGGCACTCCAGAATGAAGAATGGAAAGGTTGAGCCAACGATGAAAAGAATTTGAAAGATCTTGGAGAAAAAGCATTTGACTGATGATACTTCATTCTGACGTCAAACTTTGAAAAGAATTTAGGATATCTCCGGGAGAATTAGAAGAGTCAGGTAAGATCCTGGAAAAACCTGTGGGTTAGGGCCCACTCGAAAGAAAACACCGTATATTGATTTAAAAGAGAGAATGCACCAGTTGAATTAAATGGCTTGAATGAAATAACAATCTCGAAATATGTTGAACGGATCTTCAATGACAAGACGATCCTTCTGAGACATCTTTAGCACTCCGGAATAATTGAATGGTGAGAAATGACTAAATATGAGGTGCACCGGCATGAGAAGGCATTGAAATGAGGAATGGGTATGATCAACAAGGCTTGAATTGAAACCACCAGAGAAGAAAGGAATGAAGAATGCCGAACTTGAAGCTCCATTAGGATCTTCATGAGAATCACCGGGTAAGAACATTGACAGAAAAGAATGGAGAGACTTCACATCCATAAGATGATACTTGATCAAGAAATCTGAATCATTAAAGAAAAAAAAGGTGGGTGGGCGGGAAGAAACAAAGGCAACTTGAGGATGGATGAAATGAACAACGTTGAGAGAGCTTATAGTAGATCTTGATGATGTTGAAATAACTGGATCCACTTGAAGAGAAAACACGCCGGTTGAAAAGGTTTAACATGACAATCTCGATTATTAGGAAGGATTAGTATTCCCATAGAAATATGAGAACACCGCTTATGTAAGGTATGGAATCAACATTTGACTTCGAAGCAACTCGAATACCACAACTCAAAACAAAACAAAGGATTGGCTTATAGAATAAGCCGGAACAAACATATGATAGAGATTTCATCCGAAGTTTCCGTGGTGGGGCCTACACGGGCTTGATCGTACAACACCATCATGTACAAGGCAGTGCACATGACATACGAAGCATCCCCGAGTCGGCATAGCCAAGGACTCTTTAAGACACAACGAGACCACCGTAAAACCAACCGTGGATAGGCGGACCACTAGACGTCGAACCCCAATTTCATATCATACATATGTCGGAAAGATATCATAAGAGCTACTTGAATCCCCACTTATAAACTCCCAAAATTTTCCGGTTATGCAATCAGGTGTTGGGGATACAGGGGAAGCATAATATTCACCCAAAACTAACAAATCCTACATCCAGCTGTATCCATCCTTCAACACATAACCAAGAAACCTTCGGAAATCGTTTACCTCAACCTTCGAAAAGCATCCATTATATGAGTAATGGCAACACTCCCGAACTCCCGCCCTAGTACTGGGTGGCGTCGAGGTTATCTCACCAACAACTTCATAAAAGAGATTTTCGATGTCGGTGAAACTAAACTCAGGTATTCCAGAACTGCAACGATAAAATTGTGACGACAACACCTCAAAGCTCAACTCCCCGGGACACTGCCACAACCCCTAAATGACAGGAGGCACCAAGAACAATGTTCTCGTCACAAAACCATAGGAACGATTCCAAGATACCCGCGTGATCCTAAATTTTTTTAGTGAAATTTGAGAAGAGAAGAGTCAAAACTCTACATCAGGAGGCCTGACCAGAGCGACGAAGGGACTGAGGAGTAAAAAGAATTCCTAACTCTCCGATATATATAATCCTAAATGTCTCAAAACATTTTTTCTAGACTCAACAACGCCAGCGATTCGATCAAGCAGGGGGCTCCGTAGGTCGGGGAAGGCTCTGATTACCAACTTGTAACGCCCTCGATGCGGCTATATCTCCCACGTGTCGAAGCATGACTTAGAGGCATAACCGCATTGAAATCAATGTCGCAAGTGAGGTAATCTTCACACAGCCCATGTAATACATAAGGGAAAGAGATACATAGTTGGCTTACAATCGCCACTTCCCACAATATAAGAATAAAGCATTACATCATCCAGATACAATCAAGGTCCGACTACGGAACCAAAATAAAAGAAGACTACCCCAATGCTACACAGATCCCCGATCGTACCCGACTGGGCTCCACTACTGATCAACTAGAACGAAAAAACACAAAGGACAAGATCTTCATCGAGCTCCTCCTTGAGCTTGGTTGCGTCATCTACACGGTTCAACGGCACCTGCAAGCTGGTTTTGGAAGTATCCGTGAGTCACGGGGACTCAGCAATCTCACACCCTCGCGATCAAGACTATTTAAGCTTATAGGAAGGGTAAAAGGTATGAGGTGGAGCTGCAGCAAGCGACAAGCATATCTAGTGGCTAACATACGCAAATGAGAGCGAGAAGAGAAGGCGAAAGCACGGTCGAACAACTATGATCAAGAAGTGATCCTAAAACAACCTACATCAAACATTACTCCAACACCGTGTTCACTTCCCAGACTCCGCCGAGAAGAGACCATCACGGTTACACACGCGGTAGATGTATTTTAATTAAGATCAACTTCAGGTTTTCTACAACAGGACATTAACAAATTCCCATCTGCCCATAACCGCGGGCACGGCTTTCAAAAGTTCAAATCCCTGCAGGGGTGTCCCAACTTAGCCCATCACAAGCTCTCACGGTCAACGAAGGATATTCCTTCTCCCAAGACAATCCGATCAGACTCGGTATCCAGGTTACAAGACATCCTCGACAATGGTAAAACAAGTCCAGCAACACCGCCCGAATGTGCCGACAAATCCCGATAGGAGCTGCACATATCTCGTTCTCAGGGCACACTCAGATAGGTCAAGCTACGAGTAAAACCAACCCTCGAGTTTCCCCGAGGTGGCCCCGCAGGCTGCCCAGTTCGGACCAACACTCAGAGGAGCACTGGCCCAGGGGGGTTTAAATAAAGATGACCTTGAGTCTGCAGAACCCAAGGGAAAAAGAGGCTAGGTGGCGAATGATAAAACCAATGTCGGGCATTGCTGGAGGAGTTTTATTCAAGGTGAACTGTCAAGGGGTTCCCATTATAACCCAACCGCGTAAGGAACGCAAAATCCGGGAACATAACACTGATATGACAGAAACTAGGGCGGCCAGAGTGGAACAAAACACCAGGCATAAGGCCGAGCCTTCCACCCTTTACCAAGTATATAGATGCATTAATTAAATAAGAGATATTGTGATATCCCAACAAGTAAACATGTTCCAACAAGGAACATCTCCATGTTCCAACAAGGAACAAACTTCATCTTCACCTCCAACTAACAACGCTATAAGAGGGGCTGAGCAAAGAAGTAACATAGCCAAACAATGGTTTGCTAGGAAAAGGTGGGTTAGAGGCTTGGTTCAACAATATGGGAGGCATGATAAGCAAGTGGTAGGTATCGCAACATAGGCATGGCAAAAGAGCGAGCAACTAGCAAGTAAAGATAGAAGTGATTTCGAGGGTATGGTCATCTTGCCTGAAATCCCGCAAGGAAGAAGAACGAGTCCATGAAGAAGACAAACGGACGTAGTCGAACGGGTCCTCACAAATGCGACGTTAATGGAACCAACTCGAAGAATCAACACCGGAAAAGAAGCACACAACATAGTAAACAACCAACACATGAACATGGTATGATATGCGGGATGCGGTATGCGATGCATATGCACGATTTGGGCATGAATGATTGAACCTTGCCTCAACATGGAAATCCAAGAGTTCCACTTGAAAGGTGCGGTGATTTCGGTCGAAATCAATATAAAGATCACCGGAATCGGATGCATGGTTTGGAAATGGCAATCAAAACAAATATGGCACCGGTCTGCGATAAACCGCAAGTAGCCATCTAAATGCATCAAGAGAAATATGCTACAACATTCAAACATGACAATAAGATACATGTCAGGGATCCACTCATGAAGCTTGACAAAAGATGAACACTGAGCTACGGCTAATTCATCCATTAACATGTCCAAACAAGCATGGCAAAAGTGCAAATGATAACAGGTTTCAGACTTAGTGAAATCAACACAAGTCTAGAATTTATCATCAGGTAGTAATCTTTAGAGCATGAAAACTACATGCTACAGGAACATATCATGCCAAAGCAAGCCATGGCATGAAACTACTCAAAGCACTTAACAAAAGTCCCTTAGTGACCTTGAGCCAAAAGGGATCAGAGAATACAATTGTAAGCATGTGAACATGGCAAAAAACATAAACAGATTCAGACTTGGTGAAAAACAGGAGCATGCAAAACAGTTAACGAGTAGGCATGTTTACGAGCTCGATGCACGCGCTACAGAGCATGGCATGACAAACTAATCATACACCCATTAAGAAGACATGTCATAGAAGCTAGACATGGCAAGAACAACAACATAGCATGCACGGATCAATAGCAACAAGCTCGGCAAAATCGCTAAACATGTTAACAATCTGCCAGGAACATTTTATAGCAAAAGTAGAGCTCGATTGACTCAAGCTAGGGTGCTCCATAAATATAAACAAAGACATGGATGGATAGAGCACCACAATATTAACAAAACATCCTTACTGATCACCCTCAAAAGAGGCATGGATCACTAGGAAACAACATGAACATATGGCATAAAAGTAAAAACAGGGTCCCTGAAATCAGCATTAACGATTAAGCTACTTTGCAAGCTTGTGCTAGTCACCACAAATATCACAAAAATACATGGCAAGCACCTATGTAAAGATGGCATGGCATATAACAAAACACATGTAGAGCTCAGGATCATAGCATGCACACATTAATCATGGCAAAAATGACAAAATGCCATTTGCTAAAACAGATCTGACATATTCCTCACATAGCCCTCTTCCAACAGCATTTCGTGTATCAAGATGAGCTCAAATGAAAATGATGCAATAAGATGAAATGATGTACTTGTCAAGACGAACATTTTGATATGCTACACCCACGAATCGGAGCCACGAATGCAGAGTTACGATGCGATGAAAAATGCATAAAATTACTGAGATTTGGGGACTTAGAAGAATTTTGACCTCTCGGGGAAAGTCAACGGGCGAACGAGGAGAGCCGGGATGGGGTGGTTCCGGCTCGGGACGAAGAAGTTTGGATCAGGGGAGTGGTAGATCTCATCCCACTCCCCGGATCGGATCTGGCCGGAGCGGAGGAAGACGCCGGCGAGGTCGGCGCGTGCTCCGGCGAGCGATGCGGACTCCGGCGAGGCGCGGTGGACGACACCGACGAAGCAGCAGCGGACGACACCGGCAAACGAAGGCGGCGGGGCACGGTGAATGGAACGGGGGCGCGCGGCGTGCTGCGGTGTCAGCGGCGACCGGCAGCCTCGGGCGGCGCGGCGCCGATGATGGTTGGCGGTGGCGGGGCGCGTATGGTGGCGGCGGCGGGGCGCATCTGGCGGCGGCGGCAGGGCGCATCTGGCGCGCGGGCGCGGGGCAGCTCGGGCCCGGAGCGGCTCGGGCGGGCCGGCCGCGGGCTCGGCGGGCCCGGCGGCGCGGGAGGAGAGAGAGGAGGCGCGGCGCAGGTGACGTGGAGGGCGTCGGTTGGCTGCGGCGGCGGGAAGGGTGACGTGGCAACGTCTGATTCGTCGGAGTGAGGTGGCAGTGGCGAGCGGACATGTCCGGCGCGGGAAGAAATGTCCGGCGGCGATGAGGGAGTTGGATCTAGGGTTTGTACCGTGAATATTTCGGAGGGGATCACATATTTATAGGTAGAGGGAGCTATGAGAGTCCAAATGAGGTGCGGTTTTCGACCACGCGATCGTGATCGAACGACCGAGATGATGGAGGGGGTTTTGGTGGGTTTTGGGCCACTTTGGAGGGGTGTTGGGCTGCAACACACACAAGGCCTTTTCGGTCCCTCGGTTAACCGTTGGAGTATCAAACGAAGTCCAAATGGCATGAAACTTGACAAGCGGTCTACCGGTAGTAAACCAAGGCCGCATGACAAGTCTCGGTCCAATCCGAGAACGTTTAACACCCGCACACGAAAAGAGGTAGAAAGGGACACCGGTGACATAGGAGCGCCAGATTGCAAAACGGACAACGGGGAAAATGCTCGGATGCATGAGACGAACATGTATGCAAATGAAATGCAGATGATGACATGATATGCAATGCATGACACGCAAGCACATGACAAGGCAACAACAGCGAATAACTGGAAGACACCTGGCACATCGGTCTCGGGGCGTCACATCCACGAGGCAGGGGGTAGGGCGCGCCCTCCACCCTCGTGGGCACATGGTGGGTCCCCCTGGTGAGTTCTGGGTGCCGAAAATTCTTAAATATTTTGGAAAAAATTATATTAAATTTTCAGGGTATTTGGAGATCTTTTATTTTCCGGGTATTTTTTTATTGCAAGGATAATTCAGAAAACAGACAGAAAATACTATTTTTGCTTTTATTTAAACTAAATAACAGAAAGTAAAAAAGAGGGTACAGAAGGTTGTGCTTTCTAACTTCATCCATCTCTTGCTCATCAAAAGGAATGCACTAACAAGGTTGATCAGGTCTTGTTAACAAACTCATTTCGAATAATATGAAACCGGAGAAATTTCGAATAAGACTAGGTTACCTCAACGGGGATATGCACATCCCCAACAATAAGAATATCGTATTTCTTCTTGACAGTAGGAAGAGGAAATTCAAGACCTCCAATAGTGATTGTTGAAATTGTTCCAATAGAATTGATACTCTGGACTTGAGGTTGTTTCCTCGGGAAGTGTACTGTATGCTCATTACCATTAACATGAAAAGTTACATTGCCATTGTTGCAATCAATAACAACCCCTATAGTATTCAAAAAGGGTCTACCAAGGATAGTCGACATACTATCGTCCTCGGGAATATCAAGAATAACAAAGTCGCAGACTAAGGCATAGCCTAGTGGTGGGAAGGGGTTGATGCCTTCCCACCCACCCAGGTTCAAGGCATGGTACTTGCAATTTGGGGTTGTTGCACCAATTATACTATAGGGGTTTCCTTACAGTCTTTATGTCAAAAAAGAATAACAAAGTCCGTTAAAATAGTAATGTTTGCAACCACAACATGCACATCCTCACAAATACCGACAGGTATAACAGTTGATTTGTCATCCATTTGCAAAGATATTTCAGTAGGTGTCAACTTATTCAAATCAAGTCTACGATATAAAGAGAGAGGCGTAACACTAACACCGGCTCCAATATCACATAAAGCAGTTTTAACATAGATTCTTTTAATGGAGCATGGTATAGTTGGTACTCCTGGATCTCCAAGTTTCTTTGGTATTCCACCCTTAAAAGTGTAATTAGCAAGCATGGTGGAAATTTCAGCTTCCGGTATCTTTCTTTTATTAGTGAAAATATCCTTCATGTACTTAGCATAAGGATTCATTTTAAGCATATCAGTCAAACGCATACGCAAAAAGGTAGGTCTAATCATTTCAGCAAAGCGCTCAAAATCCTCATCATCCTTTTTCTTGGATGGTTTAGGAGGAAAAGGCATGGGTTTCTGAACCCATGGTTCTCTTTATTTACTGTGTTTCCTAGCAATGAAGTCTCTCTTATCATAACATTGATTCTTTGATTGTGGGTTATCAAGATCAACAACAGGTTAAATCTCTACATCATTGTCATTGCTAGGTTGAGCATCAACATGAACATCATTATTAACATTATCACTAGTGGTTCATGTTCATTACCAGACTGTGTTTCAACATCAGAAATAGAAATATCATTGGGATTCTTAGGTGTGTCAACAACAGGTTCACTAGAAGCATGCAAAGTCCTATCATTTTTCTTTTTCTTCTTCTTAGAAGAACTAGGTGCATCAACATTAGTTCTCTAAGAATCTTGCTCAATTCTCTTAGGATGGCCCTCAGGATACAAAGGTTCCCGAGTCATTTTACCCCCTCTAGTCATAACTCTAACAGCATTATCATTTTTCTTATTGTTTAATTTATTGAGCAAATCATTCTGGGCCTTAAGTACTTGTTCTACTTGAGTGGTAACCATAGAAGCATGTTTACTAATAAGTTTAAGTTCACCTTTAAATCTATACATATAATCACTCAAGTGTTCAATCATATAAGCATTGTGTTTCAATTGTGTACCAACATAAGCATCGAAGTTTTCTTGTTTAACAATAAAATTATCAAACTCATCTAAGCATTGGCTAGCAGGCTTATAACGAGGAATATCACCTTTATCAAATCTATAGAGAGAATTTACCTTCACTACCTGTGTCGGGTTATCAAGACCATTTATTTCTTCAATAGGTGGTAAATTCTTAACATCTTCAGCTTTAATACCTTTTTCTTTCATAGATTTCTTTGCCTCTTGCATATCTTCAAGAATGAGAAATAGAATACCTCATTTCTTTAGAGTTGGTTTAGGAGTTGGTTCAGGAAGTGTCCAATCATTTTCATTACTCAACATATTATTCAATAACAATTCAGCTTGATCAACAGTTCTTTCCCTGAAAACACAACCAGCACAACTATCCAGGTGGTCTCTGGAAGCATCGGCTAGTCCATTATAAAAGATATCAAGTATTTCATTTTTCTTGAGAGGATGATCTGGTAAAGCATTAAGTACTCGGAGAAGCCTCCCCCAAGCTTGTGGGAGACTCTCTTCTTCAATTTGCACAAAACTATATATTTCCCTTAAGGCAGCTTGTTTCTTATGAGCGGGGAAATATTTAGCAGAGAAGTAATAAATCATATCCTGGGGACTACGCACACAACCAGGATCAAGAGAATTAAACCATGTTTTAGCATCACCCTTTAATGAGAAAGGAAACAACTTAAGGATATAGTAATAGCGAGTTTTCTCATCATGAGTAAACAGGGTGGCTATATCATTTAATTTAGTAAGATGTGCCACAACAGTTTCAGATTCATAGCCATAGAAAGGATCAGATTCAACCAAAGTAATTAACTCAGGATCGACAGAGAATCATAATCCTTATCAGTAATAAAGATAGGTGAAGTAGCAAAGCAGGGTCATGTTTCATTCTAGCGTTCAAAGATTTTTCTTTCATCTTAGCTAATAATTTCTTAAGATCAGATCTATCATTGCAAGCTAAGAAGTCTCTAGCAGTTTCTTCATCCATAACATAACCCTCAGGCACAACAGGCAATTCATATCTAGGGGGAGAATCTTCATCATCACTTTCATCAATATTATCAGTTTCAATAATTCCATTCTCTCTAACCCTAGCAAGTTGTTCATCAAGAACCTAGTGGCATAGTATTATCAAGCATAGAAGTAGTTTCATCATAAGTATCATGCAAAGCAGGAGTGGCATCATCAATAACATGCGATATATCAGAATGAATAGCAGGTGTAAGTGTTGCAAGTTTACTCAAAACAGAAGGTGAATCAAGTGCAGAGCTAGAGGGCAGTTCCTTACCTCCCCTCGTAGTTGAGGGAAAAATCTTGGTTCTTTTATCTTTCAAGTTCTTCATTGTGATCAGCAGATATAAATCCCAAGTAACTCAAAAAATAGAGCTATGTTCCCCGGCAACGGCGCCAGAAAATAGTCTTGATAAGCCACAAGTATAGGGGATCGCAACAGTTTTCGAGGGTAGAGTATTGAACCCATATTTATTGATTCGACACAAGGGGAGCCAAAGAATATTCTCAAGTATTAGCAGCTGAGTTGTCAATTCAACCACACTTGGAAACTTAATATCTACAACAAAGTATTTAGTAGCAAAGTAATATGATAGTAGCGCTAACGGTAGCAAAAGTAATATTTTTGGTTTTATAGTGATTGTAACAGTAGGAACGAAAAAGTAAATAAGTGAAGAACAATATATGAAAAGCTCGTAGGCAATGGATCAATGATGGAGAATTATGTCGGATGCGATCAATCATGCAACAGTTATAACATAGGGTGACACAGAACTAGCTCCAGTTCATCAATGTAATGTAGGCATGTATTCCGAATATAGTCATACGTACTTATGGAAAAGAACTTGCATGACATCTTTTGTCCTACTCTCTCATGGCAGCAAGGTCCTATTGGAAACTAAGGGATATTAAGGCCTCCTTTTAATAGAGTACCGGACCAAAGCATTAACACTTAGTGAATACATGAACTCCTCAAACTACGGTCATCACCGGTAGGTATCCCGATTATTGTCACTTCGGGGTTAACGGATCATAACACATAATAGGTGACTATATACTTGCAAGATAGGATCAAGACCTCACATATATTCATGAAAGCATAATAGGTTCAGATCTGAAATCATGGCACTCGGGCCCTAGTGACAAGCATTAAGCATAGCAAAGTCATAGCAACATCAATCTCAGAACATAGTGGATCCTAGGGATCAAACCCTAACAACACTAACTCGATTACATGATAAATCTCATCCAACCCATCACCGTCCAGCAAGCCTATGATGGAATTACTCACGCACGGCGGTGAGCATCATGAAATTGGTGATGGAGGAAGGTTGATGATGACGATGGCGATGAGTTCCCCTCTCCAGAGCCCCGAACGGACTCCAGATCAGCCCTCCCAAGAGTTTTTAGGGCTTGGCGGCGGCTCCGTATCATAAAACATGATGAACCCTTCTCTCTGATTTGTTTTCTCCCCGAACACGAATATATGGAGTTGGAGTTGAGATCGGTGGAGCGTCAGTGGGCCCACGAGGAAGGGGGCACGCCAGGGGGTAGGCGCACCCCCACCCTCATGGACAGGGTGTGGCCCCCCTGACGTGGATTCTTCCGCTAGTATTTTTTATATATTCAAAAAATAATCTCCATTGATTTTCAGGTCATTCCGAGAACTTCTATTTCTGCACAAAAATAACACCATGGCAATTCTGCTGAAAACATCGTCAGTCCGAGTTAGTTCCATTCAAATCATGCAAGTTAGAGTCCAAAACAAGGGCAATTTTTTTTAGAAAAGTAGATACGTTGGAGACGTATCAAGGCCTCTGGTTAGGATAAGGTGACTGCCGAGGATCTTGGAGAACGCATCCATGCTATTGCGATAGCCATGGCAGAGCTCGTGGGTTTCGATGAGGTCGAGAGGGATGGAGTTCCATAGGGGGTGCCACCACCGGGAAAGTATGGTTGTCCGCACCCCATATTTTATTGGGAGGAGGGAGATGATGACTGTGAACATATCATCGGGGAGGTTGCTGATGAAGTCTAGGACTACTGGAGTCGCTTGCGGTTCTTGCTCGCCCCGCCTCCGCTTGTTAGCAGCCCCATTCTCCACCTCCGGAGTCTCCTTGTCAGCGGCGCTTTTTGATAGAAGTGCGAGTGCATGGAATATTTAGTAAAACAAGTGTATTGGTAACTCGAAGTTATTAGGTATGAATATAGAAAGAAAATGGAATAACAATTGGTTGCTTAAATACTACACAATTCATTTGATATTGTTTGGTAAGTCAACATGTAGATACTTGAAAAGAAAACTTACTTCAAACAAAGTCTGGACGGGTGATATCGCCGGGGAAGTTAGCATATATCTCATGACCAGACCCCTTTATGTGTAGTGCAATTATAATGCCATCTTTCAGTACATAAAACTTAGAAATTTCTTTCCAAAGGCCAGTGCCAAAATAGGAGTCACCACGGTCATCAAGTCTTATAGTAGCAACGATTGTAAATCCATGGTTTGTGTTTAGTATGACTTCCCTGCAGTCTTGATTTATGTAAAGGGAATGATTGTGCACTACAGATTCTGTTGCATAGCAAGGGACGCGCTGCAGAAAATGGTAGGATTGTTAAAGAAAAGATGGTAACATGCAAATATGGGCCCAAATTGAAAGAAGTGTATAGCAGTTGAAACCGAAGGATAAAAGTCTATAATTAAATAGATAGGGTAAACATGATGTCATGGAAATATGAGAGTAATCGAAAGAACAATAGATTATTAATTTGCCTAATATTGAAAGAAGAGAGGGGAAATCCCCTTTGACGTATATGGTGCATGTTGCACCTTTTATCGAAATGTAGCAATATTTAGAATATGTTCAGGAAAGTAGGCCGTGCGAACTGATTTAGGGTGAGACTGAACATACCACACGCATCCTCAAGTCATTTGATACGGTGAGATGGAATGTCTAGCGGAGGCCGCAAGGTCCTGATGTGTCCACGCACTGTACACTCTATGAATGAAAGAAAACCCTCAAATCAGCTCGAATAAAAATGAATTTACGGCGATTTCGGCCGGGTGATTAAAGGAGGCAGATGAACTGGGATAAGAGATGAGATAATATCTCATTAAATTAGTTACCTTATTGTGCATGAGAAAGAACCCTCAGTATGTCAGATTCCCCAACCGAGAGGAGATGGGTCGACCGCGAGCAGCGTCGAGAAACTCGAAGGAGATAGGCGGCGACAAGTGGAAGTGGCAGAATGTGGTGGGCTTTGCCGGCAGCCTGGCGGCGGCAGGCTTCGAGCTAAGTGGTTACCGCCGCGATAGGCAGTGCCATGCGTAGACGCGAAGGAGCTTGTGCAGGTGTGAATGGGGACCGGAGGGGGTAGCGGGCGGGGTGAGGGTGAGGGTTTTTGTGACGTGGGGGTAGTGAGGGTTTTCTGTCCCACAAAGAATTTTAGAGGCGACGGTTTTCTAGAGCCAACCGTGTGTGATTGATGCAACAGGCAAAATGGAAGTCATTGCACACGGTTCCAATTTTGGGAACAGTGTGTGATTAACGTACTACCTTCGTCCTGGTTTATTGGTCCCCTTTGTAATTTTTACCAAATTTTGACCAAATATTTAACTAAGAAATGTTTATGCATGTCACCAAAAATTATATCATTGAACACTATTCTCAAATACCCATCCAACGGTATAATTTTTGTTGACCTGCACTAACATTTTGTCAGTAAAACCTTTGGTGAAAATTTAACACAAATTAGAAAGGGGACCAATAAACCAAGACGGAGGTAGATTCCATCAACCGAACTGATTGCATCCATATCCCACGGTTAGACATAAGGAAACATAGATTAAACATACTCAGACATAGATAATAAGCGTACACGTACACAAGCATAGTTCAACCATAAGTACATAGTTCAACCATCATTAAACATACTCAAGTGTACATAGTTCAATCCCACATCTCATCTCCCATGCCGCACGACCCTGAAGCTTCTCCAGGTACTCGGCGTACGTGCCATGCGCCACCCTACGAGAATACTTCTGCTTGAAGGAGCCAATGGCCCATCCTCTTGCAGGCGCCAGAACACTTAGATACGTGTCATGAAGCTTGTGGTTGCAAAATGGGCATCGATAGCCACCGTTCCAGGTCCTAATACGCCTGTTATGCTTTCCCACATAATGCTCCCTCGGGATTTCCCTCTTGTACCTCTGAGGGAGTCCTGGATTAAGGGGTCCTCGAGTGTCCGGGCTATGTAACATGAGCCGGTCTGGTGGGCCGTGAAGATACAAGGCAGGAGGCCTTCTCTCATGTCCGGATGGGACTCTCATTTTCGTGGATGGCAATCTTGACGTCCGGATTTATAGTTTTGTTTCTTTGTAAACCGACTCTATACAGCCCTAGGCTCCTCCATTGTCTATATAAACCAGAGGGTTTGGTCCGGAGAGGCTATCAGAATTTGCATAAGCTAGCCAGCTAGGGTTTAGCCACTATAATCTCGAGGTAGATCGACTCTTGTAATCCTTGTACTCATCAAAGTCAATCAAGCAGGAAGTAGGGTATTACCTCCATCAAGAGGGCCCAAACCTGGATAAACATCACGTCCCCTTGTCTCTAGTTACCTTCGATCCTCAAACGCACAGTTCGGGACCCCCTACCCGAGATCGGCTGGTTTTGACACCGACATTGGTGCTTTCATTGAGAGTTCCACTGTACCGTCGATAGAAGGTTTGATGGCTCGTTCGATTATCGACAACGATGTTGTTTTGGGGGGAACTTTCCTTCCCGGTCAAATTTTTGTGTTCAGCGGCTTCGCTCTGCGTGCCAACTCAATTGGCCACCTCGAATAGATTGACGGCTACGCCCCTGGTCATCAGATCAGTTTTGGGAGCCTAAATTATGTCACTGATATCCGAGGAGACTTGATCTTCGAAGGGTTCACGGCCCCGACCACCGCTCTGGCCTTAGATCCGGAGCAAACCGCCAAGTCCGAAGATGGGAGTTTGGAGCCCGCGGACTCTCTGCTATGAAGCTCACTACCGGAGATCCGGAGGTGATTGTATCCTCGGCAAGCCCAGAGTCAGACTAGGTTCCCCCTATATTGGAAGACCGGACTGGCCCCCGGACACTAGCTACGAACTCTCGAACTCCACGCCAAGTGAGCATGGCTAGGAGGCTTTTGCCCTGGCTAGCTCCACGGACTCTCGTTTCCCCGTCCAATCCTCGCTCTTCAACGAGGCTCTGGACTTAATGCGATCCCTCGCCATTACAGAGGGATCACATCCAAACTACGCCCAACCCGGATTAGGGGCTGAGAGTAGGGAATTTTATGTCCCACCCACCACCCACTTCATAGCCACCGTCGAGGACTTAACCGACATGCTGGATTACACCTCCGAAGACATCAATGGCATGGACGACGATGCCGGAGACAAACAAGGCCAAGACCCGCCGTTTACCGGACGTTGGACGGCCACCTCCACATACGACAGGTATATGGTGGATACATCCAAAGAGGATGAAGGCGAAGGCAGGAAGGATCCGGTTGAGGACAAGCCTACTGAGGCGCCGCCGAAACATCGACGCCAGCGACACAGCTCAAAATCGCATCACGAAAAGGACAACAATACTGGCACAGGAGACAATAATACTCCAGAGAACGCCGAAGACCCCGAAGCCCCCGTCGAGCCCACATCCGAACATGATGGTTGGGAGGAGCGGCAAGTTAACCCCGACAATCCGGTCGGGAACGAGAACTCGGAGGACAGTAACTATCTACTGATCTCCGAGGATGATGTGAGCCTCGGTGATGAAGACTTCATCATGCCAGAGGAACCCATTGAGCAGGAGCGCTTTAAGCGCCAGCTAATAACCACTGCAAGAAGCCTAAAAAAGAAGCAACAACAACTCCAAGCCGAATAGGGTACACTCAACAATAGATGGACCCAGGTGCTAGCTACCGAATAATATGGCCTCCAACTCCCAACAAAGAGTTATCCGAAGCGATGGCTACTACCATAATTCGACGACGAGGCCCCCGAGCCAATACCATCAGGACATGACCGCGCTGATGAACCAGACCGGCCACCACATGGGCAAGATAAAGCAGCCACTTATGCTGAAAACCAACCTGCACCACCTCACCATTGAGGCAGAGAGACAACGGCTCCAGGATACACCTACGACCTACGATAGGACCTATCCAATAGAGCAGGCCAAGCCAGATAAATCTATGGATCAAGGGGGCGTGCTCCAATGTGAGAAGACGACCATCAGGTCTGGCGTGATAGGCACAACCTCACCCGGGCCAAAAACCGCATACGAACGTCATCAAAACTCCGTCGTGACGTTGCCCGATACAGAGGTGCCGCACACCCCTTATGCTTCACCGATGAGGTAATGCAGCAGCAGTTCCTAGAGGGGTTTAAACCCGTAAATATTGAATCATATGATGGCATGACGGATCCCGCGGTATGGATTGAAGATTTCCTTCTCCATATCCATATGGCTCGCGGTCACGATCTCCATGCCATCAAATATCTCCCCTTAAAACTGAAAGGGCCAGCGCGACACTGGTTAAATAGCCTCCCAGAGAACTCCACTGGTAGCTAGGAAGATTTGGAAGACGCCTTTAGAGACAACTTCCAAGGTACGTATGTCCAGCCTCCGGACACCGATGATCTTAGTCATATAGACCAGCAACCCGGAGAGTCAGCCCGAAAACTCTGGACTAGGTTCTTAATTAAAAAGAACCAAATTGTCGATTGTTCGGACACCGAAGCCCTCACAACCTTTAAACATAGTGTCCGTGACGAATGGCTCGTCCGACACCTCAGCCAAGAAAAACCGAAGTCCATGGCAGCTCTTATCGCACTCATGACCTGCTTTTGCGCGGGAGAATACAACTAGCTAGCTCGTAGAAGCAACAACACCAGCGACCCTGGCACCTCCGAAGCCAAAGATGGTAAGGGTAGGCCACGATGCAACAAACACAAGCGTCGAAGCAACAATGAAGATACCGAAGACATGACGGTCAACGCCGGATTCAGTGGCTCTAAACCCGGTCAGTGGAAGAAGCCATTCAAAGGAAACAAAGATGGTCTGATACGTCTCCAATCTATCTATAATTTTTGATTGTTCCATGCTATTTTATTATCAATCTTGGATGTTTTAAAATCATTTTATATCATTTTTTGGTACTAACATATTGACATAGTGCCAAGTGCCAGCTGCTGTTTTTTCCATGTTTTTTACATCACAGAAAATCAATATCAAACGGAGTCCAAATGCCACGAAATTTACGGAGATTTTTTATGGACCAGAAGAAAGATATTGGGCCCTGATAGCACCTGGGGGGAGTCCCGAGGAGGGTACAACCCATGAGGGCGCGCCAGGAGGCCCAGGCGCACCCTGGTGGTTTGTGCCCACCTCGGGTGCCCCCGCACTGCCTCTTTGCTCTATAAATACCCCAATATTACCAAAACCCTAGGGGAGTCGACGAAATATTCATCCAGCCACCGCAGAGTCTAGAACCACTAGATCCAATCTAGACACAATCATGGAGGGTTTCACCACTTCCATTGGTGCTCTCTGATGATGGGTGAGTAGTTCTTTGTAGACCTTCGGGTCCATAGTTAGTAGCTAGATGGCTTCATCTCTCTCTCTCTTGATTCTAAATACAATGGTCTCTTGGAAATCCATATGATGTAATTCTTTTGCAGTGTGTTTGTTAGGATCGATGAACTTTGAGTTTATGATCAGATCTATATTTTTATATCCATGAAAGTATTTGAGTTTCTTTGATCTCTTTAATGCAAGATCTCTTATAGCCTCGTATTTCTTCTCCGATATTTGGGTTTTGTCTGGCCAACTTAATCTATTTATCTTGCAATGGGAAGAGGTGCCCGGTAGTGGGTTCGATCTTACGGTGCTTTATCCCAGTGACAAAAAGGGAACCGTCACGTATGTATCATTGCTACTAAGGATAAAAAGATGGGATCTATATCTACCACCATAGATAAACGGATCTCGTCTACATCATGTCATCATTCTTATTGCATTACTCCATTTTTCCATGAACTTAATACACTAGATGCATGCTGGATAGCGGTCGATGTGTGGAGTAATAGTAGTAGATGCAGGCAGGAGTCAGTCTACCAATCTAGGACGTGATGCCTATGTGATGATCATTGCCTGGATATCATCATAATTATTTGAGGTTCTAACAATTGCCCAACAGTAATGTGTTTACCCACCGTTTGTTATTTTTCTCGAGAGAAGCCACTAGTGAAACCTACGGCCCCCGGGTGTTCTTTCTCATATATTTGCCTTTGCGATCTACTTTTTAGTTGCCTTTATTTTCAGATCTATTAAACCAAAAACCCAAAAATACCTTGCTGCAATTTATTTTATTTGGCGTTCGATCTATCAATATTTACAACTTTCTCCCGTCCACGTGCCATTTCTGGCACCGTTACCCGAAAGGGATTGACAACCCCTTTAACACGTCGGGTTGTGAGTGGTTGTTATTTGTGTTCAGGGGACGTTTACGTTGTGTTTCTTGGTTCTCCTATTGGTCTGATAACCTTGGTATCATATCTGAGGGAAATACCTACCGCCGCTATGCTGCATCATCCCTTCCTATTTGGGGAAATACCGATGTAGCTTCAAGCGACATCAAAAGGAATTTATGGCGCCGTTGCCAGGGAGGAACTTCATCGTAACCAGGTTCCTAATCACAAATCTCATATCCTTGCAATTTACATTATTTCCATTTGCCTCTCATTTTCCTCTCCCCCACTTCACAAAAAAATGCCGTTTTATTCGCCTCTTTTTTTGTTTGCCGTTCTCTTGCTTTCTATGATG
Source organism: Triticum dicoccoides (assembly GCF_002162155.2). NCBI lineage: Eukaryota > Viridiplantae > Streptophyta > Magnoliopsida > Poales > Poaceae > Triticum > Triticum dicoccoides. The sequence goes on from NC_041382.1 coordinate 527,648,408, forward strand.
GCTAGCGTCCCTACTCCTCCTTTGTCACCATGTTCTGAAGTCCTTTACTTCAAGTAAGGACAACGATAAAACTTGAAAGATGACTGGTATAGGCTTATGGAATCGTATCGTATTTCCAACTTAAATGGGGATGCTAAAGTTTTGCTTCAAATTTTTTACACAGGATTGGCTTTGCATCATAGACAACTTCTCGATTTTGCCGCTAAAGGAAACTTCATTGATCTTGATGCCAACGCTGCCTATGAAATCTTAGAGGGAATTTTGGGAATTCCACCTCAAAAGAAGGGGTTTCCTTTTACCCCCGACGGAGCTCAAATGTTGGAAAAACTTGGTGATTTGCATAAGCATATGGTTGAAATACATAAATATAATGAACCCCTCAAACACCTCAATGGTACTATCGATCATATGAATCCCTTGATTATTCTTTGTAATAAGCGGTCGAATATTTTGGATCTTAAGATGCTTTCTTTTTCGGAGAATTTAGGGAAGTGTAAAGAGCCTCCCGGGTTTGATAAAACCCTTACAAAAATTGCCAGAACTTCAGAAGACAAAACTTAGATCCTTGATTTATGCCTAGCTAAGGGCGTAAAACTATAGCGCTTGTTGGGAGGCAACCCAATGAATAAAATTTGTTTTTGCTTTTTGCTTCCTGTTTTTGAGTGTTAGCACAATTATGCTACTATTATGATTGTGTTTTTGTGTTTTAATTAGTGTTTGTGACAAGTAAAGCCTTGAGGATCTTCTTGGGCAATAGTTGTTTGATCTTGCTGAAAAAACAGAAAGTTTTGTGCTCATGAAATTAATTTTCATTTTTACCAGAGAGTAATAAAATATCCATTCCAATTGCAGTAGATCAATATACAAATTTCTCAGGTCTTCCTAATTTTTAAGAGTTTTTTAGTTAAATAAGTATTCAAAATAGTCAGACTCCTACAGACTGTTCTGTTTTGACAGATTCTGTTTTCTTTGGGTTGTGTGCTTATTTTGATGGCTCTATGGTTTTCTTTGATGAGTTTTTGCCATATAAAAGTTGGAACACGGTAGATATAATACAAAAAAAGTATGAATTGGTTTCGATATAGCACTTATAGTAGTGATTTATTATTCTTATACTAACGGATCTCACGAAGGCTTTGTTAAGTTTTGTGTGATTGAAGTTTTCAAGTTTTGGGTTATCTTACGATGGATAAAGGAAGGATGTAAGAGCCTAAGCTTGGGTATGCCCCAACATCCCAAGCTATTATCCAAGAATGAGCAACCAACTAAGATTGGGGATTCCCCCGAGTGGCATCCCTGCTTTCTTCCAACAACTACCGGTATTTTACTCGAGACTATATTTTTATTCGTCACATGATATGTGTTTTGCTTGGAGCGTCTTGTATGATATGTGTCTTTGCTTGTTTTATTTTGTGTTTTAAGTCATCAATCCTTGCTGGACACACCTATTTGAGAGAGCCAAAATTATATCTTGACTTATTGGAATTGCTCTCTATGCTTCACTTAATTTTTTTATGAGCAATGGACTTGCTCCAGTGCTTCACTTATATCTTTTTGAGAATGGTGTGCTTTGTTATTTTTGAATAAATTCTCTCTTGCTTCACTTAAATTATTTTGAGAGAAAGAAAATTTGTTATGCTCATGATCTTCACTTATATTTTTTGAGCTTATGAAAAGTAACACATGAAAATTAGTCCCAAAGTGATAGATATCCAAGAAGGATAAAGAAAAAAAGAAAAAAATGTCATGAAGATCATTGGACAAAATTAGCTTGATTATTAGTAATAGTTTTGAGATATGATGACGTGATATGTGAGTCATCTTGATGAGTAATTATGCTTTAGTAAGAATATTGGTGTTAAGGTTTGTGATTCCCTATGCATGCATGAAAGTCAATAATCATGCAATGAAAATTATATCCTACTTGTGGTGCATTATTCAGGGTTAATTATGCTTAATGCTTGCTTATGAGATTATTCGTTTCTTGGTTGGTCGCTTCCCAATCTTTTTGCTAGCCTTCATTTTGCACTAAGTATGACCTCTACTTGTGCATCCAAAATCCTTTAAACCGGTTTTGCCACATGAGTGCACTATATCTACCTATATGCGGTATTCTTTTGCCGTTCTAAGCAAATTTGCATGTGCCATCTCTAATTTTCAAAATAAACTTCTCTTTTGTGTGTTTGTTTTGCTCACGGAGCGGTGAGGGGTGGCTAATATTTTCCATGCTAGATGTGTTATTCTCAAGATGAGTGTTTATTCACTTGTCATTGCACGAGAGTAAGGCAAAGGTTTAGGGATGCCTAGTCCTAAAATGCAAAAAATGAATTTACTTTATGTTGTCAAATAATAAATTCCTTGGAAAGTGTTGGTATGGAGGGCAACCATGGATACGGCTAGCCATGGAAAGTGAAAGTTATGGTGGAAAAAGGAATAAACTTTATGTTCTGTTTGGTAACCGCCTATGATATATCTATGCACGGAAAGTATTGGGAACTTTAAGTCGTTTTCGTTGGTGGGTTGGATACACCTCCCAAAATACTCAAATTTTTCGCTTCGAGCTCTGGAACCTCTACAAATCCCTACTTCCCTCTACGAAGGGCCTATCTTTTACTTTATGCAATTTTTATTTTGAGTCTCCATCTTCACTTATAAAAGCACCAACTAGGAGGCAATATGATCGTGCTTAAGTATTGGGTGTCGTTAATATTTGAGTGTGTTTCATGAATGGATCAATGTTTGAGCATGATGGGCTAGGGATAACTTATTTTAGCATTGATATTTTGAAAGACATGGTTGCTTGTTGATATGCTTGAGTATCTAAATTATTATTTCAAAACTAGACTATTGCTTTGAATCACATAAAAGTCCAAATGTCCATGCTATAAAGAAAAGAATATGATATGACATGATGAACAGCACTCCACATCAAAAATTCTATTTTCATCACTTACCTACTCGAGGACGAGCAAGAGATAAGCTTGGGGATGCTGATACGTCTCCAACGTATCTATAATTTTTGATTGTTACATGTTGTTTTATTATCAATCTTGGATGTTTCATAATCAGTTTATAGTCATTTTGTATCCTTTTTTGGTACTAACCTATTGACATAGTGCCAAGTGCCAGCTGCTATTTTTCCATGTTTTTTACATCACAGAAAATCAATATCAAACGGAGTCCAAATGCCACGGAACTTTACGAAGATTTTTTATGGACCAGAAGGAAGATATTGGGCCCTGGTAGCACCTGGGGGAGTCCCGAGGAGGGGACAACCCACCAGGGCGTGCCAGGAGGCCCAGGCGCGCCCTAGTGGGTTGTGCCCACCTCGGGTGCCCCCAGCCTGCCTCTTTGCTCTATAAATACCCCAATATTACCAAAAACCTAGGGGAGTCGACGAAATATTCATCCAGTCGCCACAGAGTCCAGAACCACTATATCCAATCTAGACACCATCACGGAGGGGTTCACGACTTCCATTGGTGCTTCTCTGATGATGCGTGAGTAGTTCTTTGTAGACCTTTGGGGCCGTAGTTAGTAGCTAGATGGCTTGATCTCTCTCTCTCTCTCTCTCTCTTGATTCTCAATACAATGGTCTCTTGGAGATCCATATGATGTAACTCTTTTGCGGTGTGTTTGTTAGGATCGATGAACTTTGAGTTTATGATCAGATCTATCTTTTTATATCCATCAAAGTATTTGAGTTTCTTTGATCTCTTTTATGCATGATCTCTTATAGCCTCGTATTTCTTCTCCGATATTTGGGATTTGTCTGGCCAACTTGATCTATTTATCTTGCAATGGGAAGAGGTGCCCGGTAGTGGGTTCGATCTTACGATGCTTGATCCCAGTGATAGAAAGGGAACATACACGTATGTATCATTGCTACTAAGGATAAAAAGATGGGATCTATATTTACCTCCATAAATAAACGGATCTCGTCTACATCATGTCATTGTTCTTATCGCATTACTCCATTTTTCCATGAACTTAATACACTAGATGCATGCTAGATAGTGGTCGATGTGTGGAGTAATAGTAGTAGATGCAGGCATGAGTCGGTCTACTAATCTTGGACGTGATGCCTATGTAATGATCATTGCCTGGATGTCGTCATAATTATTTGAGGTTCTATCAATTGCCCAACAGTAATTTGTTTGCCCACCATTTGCTATTTTTCTTGAGAGAAGCCACTAGTGAAACCTACGGCCCTCGGTTCTTCTTTCTCATATATTTGCCTTTGCGAACTACTTTTTATTTGCCTTTATTTTCAGATCTATTAAACCAAAAACCCAAAAATACCTTGCTTCAATTTATTTTATTTGGCGTTCGATCTATCAATATTTACAACTTTCTCCCGTCCACGTGCCATTTCTGGCGCCGTTGCCCGAAAGGGATTGACAACCCCTTTAACACGTCGGGTTGCGAGTGGTTGTTATTTGTGTGCAGGGGTTGTTTACGTTGTGTTGCTTGGTTCTCCTACTGGTTCGATAACCTTGGTTTCATATCTGAGGGAAATACCTACTGCCGCTGTGCTGCATCATCCCTTCCTCTTTGCGTAAATACTGATGTAGCTTCAGGCGACATCATAGTCCATCTAGTTTGGACAAAATACTCGATCGGCCTTGCCAGATTCATGGCACCCCCGACAAGCCTGCCAATCATACCGACAGAAATTGTTGGCTCTTTAAACATGCCGGTAAGCTAAACACCGAACATAAGGGGAAGGAGCCACCTGATGACCCACAAGTGTAGGGGAACTATCATAGCCTTTTCGATAAGTAAGAGTGTCGAACCCAACGAGGAGCAGAAGGAAATGATAAGCGGTTTTCAGCAAGGTATTTTCTGCAAGCACTGAAATTATCGGTAACAGATAGTTTTTTGATAAGGTAATTGGTAACGGGTAACAAATAGTAAAAGTAAATAAGATGCAACAATATGGCACAATCCTTTTTGTAGCATAGGACAAGCCTGGGAAACTCTTATATAAAGTAAAGCGCTCCCGAGGACACATGGGAATTATCGTCAAGCTAGTTTTCATCACATTTATATGATTCGCGTTCGGTACTTTGATAATTTGATATGTGGGTGAACCGGTGCTTGGGTACTGCCCTTACTTGGACAAGCATCCCACTTGTGATTAACCCCTATTGCAAGCATCCGCAACTACAACAGAAGTATTAAGGTAAACCTAACCATAGCATGAAACATATGGATCCAAATCAGCCCCTTACGAAGCAATGCATAAACTAGGGTTTAAGCTTCTGTCACTCTAGCAACCCATCATCTACTTATTACTTCCCAATGCCTCCCTCTATGCCCAAACAATGGTGAAGTGTCATGTAGTCGACGTTCACATGACACCACTAGAGGGATGACAACATACATCTCATCAAAATATCGAACGAATACCAAATTCACATGACTACTTATAGCAAGACTTCTCCCATGTCCTCAGGAACAAACGTAACTACTCACAAAGCATATTCATGTTCAAAATCAGAGGGGTATTAATATGCATAATGGATATGAACATATGATCTTCCACCAAGTAAACCAACTAGCACTAACTACAAGGAGCAATCAACACTACTAGCAACCCACAGGTACCAATCTGAGGCTTTGGGACAAAGATTGGATACAAGAGATGAACTAGGGTTTGAGATGAGATGGTGCTGGTGAAGATGTTGATGGAGATTGACCCCCTCCCGATGAGAGGATCGTTGGTGATGACGATGGTGATGATTTCCCCCTCCCGGAGGGAAGTTTCCCCGGCAGAACAGCTCCGCCGGAACCCTAGATTGGTTCCGCCAAGGTTCCGCCTCGTGGCGGTGGAGTTTCATCCCGTGAGCTTGCTTATGATTTTTTCCTGGACGAAAGACTCCATATAGCCAAAGATGGACATCAGAGGGCCACCAGGGGGGCCACGTGGCAGGGGCGCGCCCCCCACCCTCGTGGACGGTGGGTGGCCCCCTCTGGTACTTCTTTCGCCCAATATTTTTTATATATTCTGAAAATAATTCTTGTAGAGTTTCAGGACTTTTGGAGATGTGCAGAATAGGTCTCTAATATTTGCTCCTTTTTCAGCCCAGAATTCCAGCTGCCGACATTCCCCCTCTTCATGTAAACCTTGTAAAATAAGAGAGAATAGGCATAAGTATTGTGACATAATGTGTAATAACATCCCATAATGCAATAAATATCTATATAGAAGCATGATCCAAAATGGACGTATCAACTCCCCCAAGCTTAGACCTCGCTTGTCCTCAAGCGAAAGCCGAAATCGAAAAATATGTCCACATGTTTAGAGATAGAGGTGTCGATAGAAATAAAATACGGACATGATGGCATCATGATCATTCTTAGAACAACAATATATATATATATATATATATATATATATATATATATATTGTGATATGATCTCCTATGCTAAAGTAACAATTCATTCACATACTCAAGTATGAATCAGAAACTTCGTTGAAAACCAACAAACTATAATCTCAGTCATTGAAGCAATTGCAATTTCTCGTAATATAGGAAAGAGTCAATATAAGAGGTTCTCAGCAAGTCCACATACTCAACCATCATTTAGTATTTCACAATTGCTAACACTCACGAGATATTTATTGTTATGAAGTTTTAATCGGACATAGAGAAAGATAGGGGCTTATAGTTTTGCCTACCAACTTTTTACCTCAAGGGTAATGTCACAATAATAGTTCATGAAAACCCACATCCAGTTAGCCATATATATCAGGATATTTCCAACACAATGTGCTTGCTAAAGGATAAAATTTTAAAAAAGGAAAGGTGCAGATCACCGTGACTCTTACATGAAGTAAAATAAAAGAATAAAAGATAGGCCCTTCGCAAAGGGAAGCAGAGGTTGTCATGTGCTTTTATGGTTGGATGCACGGAATCTTAATGCAAAAGAACGTCACTTTATATTGCCACTTGTGATATGGACCTTTATTATGCAGTCCGTCGCTTTTATTTCTTCCACATTAGAAGATCATATAAAGCTTATTTTCTCCACACTAATAAATCATACATATTGAGAGAGCAATTTTTATTGCTTGCAACAATGACAACTTACTTGAAGGATCTTACTCAATCCATAGGTAGATATGGTGGACTCTCATGGCAACACTAGGTTTAAGGATATTTCGAAGCACAAGTAGTATCTCTACTTGGTGCAAAGAATTTGTCTAACATGAGAGGGAAAGGCAAGCTCAACATGTTGGATGATCCATGACAATATAATTTATCTTAGATGTGAGAAAACATAACCCATTACGTTGTCTTCCTTGTCCAACGTCAACTCTTTAGCATATCATACTTTAATGAGTGCTCACAATCATAAAAGATGTCCAAGATAGTATATTTATATGTGAAAACCTCTCTTTCTTTATTACTTCCCATTAATTGCAACGATGACCAAAACTATGTTTGTCAACTCTCAACAACGTTTATTCATCATACTCTTTATATGTGAAGTCATTACTCTCCATAAGATCCATATGATCTCTTTATTTCTTTTTCTTTTATTCTATTCCCTCAAGATCATAGCAAAATAATCAAGCCCTTGACTCAACACTAATCTTTATTATATATAGCTCACGGACTCGATTACATAGAAGGATTATAAAGCAAAACTAAAGAACTATATCATACTAAAACTTTATTCTACTAGATCAAGATATTACCAAAAGGATCGAACTAAGAAAAACGGTAAAGATAAAAGTGATGGTGATATGGTACCGGGGCACTCCCCCAAGCTTGGCAGTTGCCAAGGGGAGTGCCCATACCCATGTGTTTATGTTTTCTTCCTCGGAGGTGGTGATGATGGAGTTGTTGGTGATGTAGGCTTGTCGTCCATCTTCCAAGGCATAGGCTCACCATCATAGAAGGATGATCGAGTCTCCGGGATCCTCAAATCTGCCGCCAAACTCATCCTCTTGAATCTATATTCATACTCACAGTTTTGGTTTTGCAGGTCATAGATCTGGGCTTGGAGGCACTCGATTTTCTCGTGAAGCTTGAAGATGGCCTCCCCAATGTCCTTGTCATCCAGCTTGCGGTTGTTGGTGAACTCCGTGATCATTATATGATTGGAGTCAAGTCCACGTTCTACCAGCTCCTGGCACTTGAAAACTTGTTGCTCCATTGCCTCGAGCCTTGTCTCCACGCTTCCGGTCCTCCTTCTTCCCTCAACATCACGGATGTGCAGCAACCCCTCACGCATATCAATGGTTTGAGGGTGTTGCAGCACCTCCACGAGGTAGGGGTTGATGACCTTCTTGAAGAACTTGTCCTTGGGGGCACTTGAAGACACCATGGCAATCTAGATATGTCAGAAAAACAGCTCGAAACAAAGACAGAAGATATTTGCGTGATAAGGTGGTCAAAACCTTCGGGAGATTACATAATGAATTTTTGCCGACCAAAAGAAGTATCGTGCAAGAAAACGGAGTCCAGAGGGCACATGAGGTGCCCACGAGGTAGGGGCGCGCCCAGGGGGTAGGGCGCGCCCTCCATCCTCGTGGAAGCCTCGTGTCCTTTCCGGTCTGCTTCTTATTTTCCTATTTTCTTAAATATTCCAAAACAGAGAAAAATTGCCATTAGATTTGTTTTGGAGTCGGTTTACTTACCGTACCACGTACCTATTCCTTTTCGGAGTCTGAAACGTTCTGGAAAGTGTCCCTTATGTATTCCTCCGGGGTTATGGTTTCAATAACATTAGTTTCAACATTTATGGGATTACCTGAGATATCACTACAAAAAAAGACACATCTGTGACATTTTGGGCCGAACGAAAAAATTTCTGTCATACATATGCCACTTCTATGACGATAATTGTGACAAAACCCGGTATCATCATAGATGTGGTGGGCTCCTACTTCTATGACAAAAAATCATGACCGAAAATGGGCTTTTCGTCCTGGGCGGGACGGAGATGCAGCTGCATGACATTCTTTGGGCCGTCCATGACGGAAAAGACCGTGGTAGAAGCGAGGGGGAGGAAAATTTCGGGGAGTTCCCGCTTACGGTGGGAGGTCGGGGGCCGAGCGATGCATGTTTCTTTCATACACGTACGCACGTGTGTGCGAGGCGTTGGCTCTAACTGAACCCGAGCAAGGCGTTGGGCTCTAACTGAACCCGAGCGATTGCACTGCAGCCTACGTGTTATTGAACCCGAACGATCGATCGATGGCTGTTAACTGAACCTGATTGAGCGATTCCTTCGCTACTGCTGTTAACTGAAGCCGATCGATGCTGCCTTTGGGATGAAC
>NC_041382.1:527658002-527663363 GCF_002162155.2 Triticum dicoccoides
AACAGTGAGCGGTGGCGTTGCCTCTGGATGAATAGGACCTCGTGGTGTGGTGGAGGGCTGGATGAACAGTAGACGGTGGAGGGGTGCCCGCGGAGGGGTGGTTGAACATGACCCCGTGGTGTGGAGGGCTGGATGAACAGTAGTAGGTGGAGGGGTGGTTGAACAGTAGCCGGTGGAGTAGCGCGCGGTGGAGGCTGGATGAACAGGAGCCCATAGAGGCTGGAGGAGGTCGACGGTAGGCCGTGGAGGCTAGAGGAGGTCGACGGTGGAGATGAATAGTATCCCGTGGAGTCCCGTTTTGCGGTACGCCACACCCCTCCCGATGAACAGGACCCCCGTTTCGACTGTAGCGCTCCAACACAAGTCCGTTTTGTCCGTTTTGCGGTACGCCACACCCCTCCCGATCAACAGGACCCCCGTTTCGACCGTAGGAGGTCTGTTTCCTCCGTTTTGCGGTACGCCACACTCCTCCTGATCAACACGACCCCCGTTTCGATTGTAGGAGGTCTGTTTCCTCCATTTTGCGGTACGCTAGACCCCTCCCGATCAACAGGACCCCGTTCCGAACGTAGGAGGTTCGTTTCCTCCGTTGTGCGGTACGCCAGGCCTCGTTTCCATCGCCTATTTCATCCAAGCCCTCCCGATGAACATGACCACGCATTCCATTCTGACCCAGACGGTTGGCTCCCACGTGTTCAGTTGCCTCCCGATGAACACGACACATTCCGTTGCCTTCCCATGAACACGACGACGACGCTGTTTCTCCGTTCTGACCCAGCCATGTACACGAGCCCTGGTTGTACGTATGCGTGAGTAGGCGTTCGAGACCCCGCCCGTATGTACACATACGTGGCCGTATTTTCTTTCTTGCACCCTGGCCGCTGTACGTACGTGTACATGCTATGTGCGCGCCTCTACTACGACACATACACGCCTCTACTATGACACGTGCGCGCCTCTACATCCACCAGTATATATGTATGTACACGTTCGCGACCAGAATGACAATGCTACGTGCGCTTCGACCAGGTGGGTCCCGACTGTCAGGCACTTCCTTGCCTGCAAAGATGTAGCTGGTGGGTCCCAGCAGTCAGGGGGGCGAATCGTTTTTTTGCCCGGATGCACTTCCTTCCAGCAGTCAGGGGCAAACGTCTTTTTTCGCGAAATACGGTAGCCCGTCCGGTGGGTCGCCGCTGTCTGGTGGAGGAATAATTATTTTGCATGTAATAAGGAGGCACTTCCTTGCTGCGGCCGTGGACCCAGCTGTCAGCCTCTCCACGTATAGTCCACGTCCGATGGAAGCCGTTCCTTGACCATGTTGACCACACCGCGCTGAGAGCACCAGGGCGGTGGACGACGGCGAGGCCTAGGAAGGGGACAACGCGGAGCCAGGGAAGATGCGGCAGTGGATGCCCACGCGTAGAGGAGTACGAGGGTTCACTGGTTCGCTACGGTGTGAGGCTGCCGTCGCCGCAGAATAACAGGGGGTGTGGGTGAGTAGAGGGATGTCCTGGCCAACGGTGGGAGTAGTAGGGGGTGGTGTGGCCTCCGCCGCATCGCAGCCGGCCACGGGAGGCAGGAGCACGAGGCACGACCGGCGCTGGTTTGGGCGGCTGGAGCAAGAAGACCAGAGGTTGAAGAAGCACTACGGTTGTTGGATGGACATCGTACGGTCACTGGAGCTAGAATCGTGCATATTGACTAAGTTGACAATGCCCTCCGTCCCCGTCAACTTAGTAGGCCCACAAGTTAGCCTGCCACTATACTGGGTCCCAGCTAACAGGGGGAGTATTCATTTTTATTATGCGTAATAAGAAGGCACTTCCTTGCGTGCGAAGATATAACTGGTGGGTCAGAGCTGTCAGCGGCGGTAACATTTTTTTTCGTGAAATACAGAGGCCCTTTCAGTGGGTCCCTGATGTCAGGTGGAGGAATCATTATTTTGCGCTGTAACGCCCTCGATGCGGCTATGTCTCCCACGTGTCGAAGCACGACTTAGAGGCATAACTGCATTGAAAGCAATGTTGCAAGTGAGGTAATCTTTGCAAACAACCCATGTAATACATAAAGGGAAAGATATACATAGTTGGCTTACACTCGCCACGTCACACAAGGCATAGATAACATTACATTCATCCAAATACACTCAAGGTCCGACTACGGAACCAAAATAAAGATAAACCCCAAATGCAACATAGTCCCCGATCACCCCAACTGGGCACCACTACTGATCAACTGGAAAGGTAATATAGTATCGTCCTGAGTCCTCATCGAACTCCATTGAGCTCACTTGGATCTCCTGGAATGGTATCATCAGTCCCTGCAGCTGGTTTTTGGAAGTAATCTATGAGTCATGGGGACTCAGCAATCTCACACCCTCGCGATCAAGACAATTTAAGCTTATAGGTAAGGGTAAAAGTATGAGGTGGAGCTGCAACAAGAGACTAGCATATTTGGTGGCTAACATACGCAAATGAGAGCGAGAAGAGAAGGAAAAGGCACGGTCGATGAACTATGATCAAGAAGTGATCCTAGAACAACCTACGTCAAACATTACTCCAACAACGTGTTCACTTCCTGGACTCCGCCGAGAAGAGACCATCACAGTTACACACGCGATTGATGCATTTTAATTAAGTTAAGTTTCAGGTTGTTCTACAACCGGACATTAACAAATTCCCATCTGCCAATAACCGCGGGCATGGCTTTCGAAAGTTCAGATCCCTGCAGGGGAGTCCGAACTTAGCCCATCACAAGCTCTCACGGTCAACAAAGGATATTCCTTCTCCCAAGACAATCCGATCAGACTCGGCATCCCGGTTACAAGACATCTCGAAAATGGTAAAACAAGTCCAGCAACACCACCCGAATATGCCGACAAATCCCGATAGGAGCTGGACATATCTCATTCTCAGGGCACACCGGATTGTCCAAACTTCTGGTAGTCCAGCCCAGAGTTGCCCCTGGTGGCCACCAGCGGCTGACAAGGTGGACCAACACTCAGAGGAGCACTGGCCCGGGGGTTTAAATAAAGATGACCCTTGAGTCCACAGAACCCAAGGGAAAAAGAGGCTAGGTGGCGAATGGTAAAACCAATGTTGGGCATTGCTGGAGGAGTTTTATTCAAGGCGAACTGTCAAGGGGTTCCCATTATAACCCAACCGTGTAAGGAACACAAAATCCGGGAACATAACACCGATATGACGGAAACTAGGGCGGCAAGAGTGGAACAAAACACCAGGCATAAGGCCGAGCCTTCCACCCTTTACCAAGTATATATGTGCATTAAGATAAACAAGATAATATTGTGATATCCCAACAATAAACATGTTCCAACAAGGAACGAACTCCAATCTTCACCTGCAACTAGCAACGCTATAAGAGGGGCTGAGCGAAGCGGTAACATAGCCAAACAACGGTTTGCTAGGACAAGGTGGGTTAGAGGTTTGACATGGAAATATGGGAGGCATGATAAGCAAGTGGTAGGTATCATATCATAGGCATAGCAAAAGAGTGAGCAACTAGCAAGCAAAGATAGAAGTGATTTCGAGGGTATGGTCATCTTGCCTGCAAAGTTCTCAGAGTTGCCTTGATCCTCGAAAACATACTCAATGGGCTCCTCGATCACGTACTCGTCTCCCGGCTCTACCCAAGCAAGAACAACAAGTAAAAGGAACACAATCAACCACGTGCAATGCACACACAACATGATGCAAACATGGTATGATATGCGGGATGCGATATGTGATGCATATGCATGATTTGCAAAGGAATGATTGAACCTGGCCTCAACATGGAAATCCAAGAGTGCCACTGGAAAGAGGAGTTGATTTCGGTCAAAATCGATATAATGATCACCGGAATCGGATGCATGGTTTGGAAATGGCAAGTAAAACAAATATGGCACCGATCTGCGATAATCAGCACGAGACCATCTAAATTCATCACGAACAACATGCTACCTCACTCCAACATGAAAACAAAATACATGGCAGGGATTCACTCATGATTCTTGACAAAAGATGAACATTGAGCTATGGCTAATTCACTCAATAGCAAGCTCAAACAAGCATGGCAAAAGTGCAAAAGATTACATGTTTCAGACTAAGTGAAATTAACCACAAGTCAGGAATTTATCATCAGGAAGCAATGTTTAGAGCACGAAAAACTACATGCTACAGGAACATATCATGGCAAAGCAAGGCATGGCATGAAGCTACTCAAAGCATACAACAAACGTCCCTTAGTGAATGAGCCAAAAGGGATCAGAAAATACAATTGCAACCATGTGAACATAGCAAAAACATAAACATATTCAGACTTAGTGAAAAACTGGAGCATGCAAAATAGATATCAAGTAGGCATGTTTACGAGCTCGATGCACTCACCACAAGGCATTGCATGATAATCTAAGCATAAACCTAGCAAGTAGACATGGCATAGAAGCTATACATGGCAAGAACAATAACATAGCATGAACGGATCAACTACAACAAGCATGGCAAAATTGCTAAACATGTTAACAATCTGCCAGGAACATTTTATAGCAAAAGTAGAGCTCGATTGACTCAAGCTAGGGTGCTCCATAATTTCAAACAAAGACATGGATGGATAGAGCACAACATTATCTATAAAACATCCTTACTGATCATGCTCAAAAGAGGCACGGATCATCAGGAATCAACATGAACATATGGCATGAAAATAAGGACAGAGCAATGACTTAGAATATTTCTAAGTCCCTGAAATCAGCAACATTGGGTAAGCTACTTTGCATGCATGTGCTAGTCACCACAAATATCACAAAAATACATGGCATACACATCTGTGAAGATGGCATGGCATACTACAAAACATATGTAGAGCTCAGTATCATAGCATGCACACATTAATCATGGCAAAAATGACAAAAGTGCATTTGCTGAAACAGATCTGAAACTATCATCACATAGCCCTCTTCCAACAGCATTTCGGGCATCAAGATGAGCTCAAATGAAAATGATGCAATGATACGAAATGATGTACTCGTCGAGACGAACATTTCGATATGCTACACGCACGAATCGGAGCGACGATGAGGAAGTTATGGCTTGTCAAAGTATGCATAACATATTTGGGAGAGGGAGAAGAAGTCAACCGAGTGGATCTAGGGTTTTCTAGATCTGGCGGGACTGTAGCGGCAGCGGATCCGAGGTTCGCCGGAATCGTCGAGGAGAGGCGGCGGAGGTGGCCGGAGCGTGGACGTCGCCGGACTTGGCGGACCGGCCGGAGCTAGCCGGAGTTCTTGTCGGCGTCGACGGGCGCGGCGAGGGCGGTGGCGCACAGCGGACTTGGGGTGGCGAGGAGCGGTCGGTGGAGGTC
>NC_041382.1:527663662-527702969 GCF_002162155.2 Triticum dicoccoides
AGGAGATGGCGGGGCGCGCGGGGGCGGCTCGGCACGGACGGGCGGCGGGAGGGCCGGCTTCGGGCTCTCGGGCCCGCGGCGGCGAAGTGGGCACCGGTTGCCACGTGGCGGTCGATGAGTGGCTGGCGGCCGTGTGTCCGCTAGGTGGCGGACATTGTCCGGCGGCGGCGGGGTAGATTTCTAGGGTCAGGTGTGTAGGGATCCGGAAATAAAATGGAGGGGTCTTTTTATAGAGGTAGAGGGAGCTAGGAAGCTCCAAATGAGGTGTGGTTTTCGGCCACGCGATCCTGATTGAACGATCTAGATGATGGAGGAGGTTTAGGTGGGTTTTGGTCCACTTTGGAAGGGTGTTGGGCTGCAACACACACGAGGCCTTTTCGGTCCCTCGGTTAACCGTTGGAGTATCAAACGAAGTCCAAATGACACGAAACTTGATAGGCGGTCTACTGGTAGTAAACCAAGGCCGCATGACAAGTATCGGTCCAATTCGAAAACGTTTAACACCCGCAGACGAAAAGAGGTAGAAAGGGACACCGGAGGACATAGGAGCGCCGGAATGCAAAAGGGACAACGGGGAAAATGCTTTGATGCATGAGACGAACACGTATGCAAATGCAATGCACATGATGACATGATATGAGATGCATGACAAAGACAAAATACACGGAGAAAAAAAACCCGACAACGAGGAAATAACATAACTTAGTGCCGGAAACGGCAAGAGTTGGAATACAAATAAGGTAGGGTACATCCAGGGTGTTACAACACTCCACCACTACGAAAGGATCTCGTCCCGAGATCTAGGACTGGAAAAACTCCGGGTACTCAGAACGGAGGTGATCCTCGCGTTCCCAGGTGGCTTCATGGTCGGAATGATGCGACCACTTGACTTTCAGGAATTCGATAGACTTGTTTCGAGTCTTTCGCTTAGCTTCTTCAAGAATAGCAACGAGATCCTCATGATAAGACAGGTCTTCTTGGAGATCAATATCTTCGAAGTTGACGGTGCGGTTAGGAGTCTTGAAACACTTGCGGAGCTAAGACACATGAAACACGTCGTGCACATTTGCAAAGTTGGAGGGAAGCTCAAGTTGATAGGCGAGATCACCTCTCTTGCTTAAGATCTTGAAAGGCCCCACGTATCTAGGGGCAAGCTTCCCTTTGATACCAAAGTGACGAGTACCTTTCATTGGAGAGACGCGGAGGTAGACATGGTCTCCGATCTCAAAATCCAAGTCACGATGCTTCCTATCATAGTAACTCTTCTGGCGTGATTGCGTGGTGTTGAGATTATCATGAATGACTTTGCACATTTCTTCTGCCTCTGTGATCAAGTCATTTCTGAGAAGTTGACGTTCACTAGTCTCTGACGAGTTAAGAGGAGTACGACACTTCCTGCCATAGAGAATCTCGAATGGGGCCTTGCCCGAACTCGCTTGGAAGCTGTTGTTGTAGGAGAACTCGGCATATGGAAGACAATCTTCCCACTTCATACCAAAGGAGATGACACAAGCCCTGAGCATATCTTCAAGAATTTGATTTACTCGCTCGACTTGGCCACTAGTTTGAGGATGAAAAGCTGTGCTGAAGTGAATGTTGGTGCCCATGGCCTTCTGAAAAGAATCCCAAAACTTAGAAGTGAAGATGCTGCCATGATCTGAAGATATCAACTGCGGAATGTCGTGCAAGGAGACAATCCTGGAGGTATATAGCTCTGCCAACTGAGTTGTTGTGATAGATTCCTTGATAGGAAGGAAATGAGCCACTTTAGTGAGTTTGTCGATGACAACGAAGATAGCATCATTGCCACGCTTGGACTTTGGAAATCTAGTCATGAAATCCATCTCAATATGGTCAAACTTCCATTCTGGAATGGCAAGAGGTCAGAGGAGACCAACTGGTTGTTGGTGTTCTGCCTTCACTCTTCTGCAGACATCACATTCATTCACGAACTGAGCAATCTCGCACTTCATTCGAGTCCACCAATACGACTTCTTGAGATCATGGTACATCTTTGTACTTCCAGGGTGAATAGAGAGGAGTGAATTGTGAGCCTCGTTCATAATGACTTTATGAATGTCACCTTTAGGCACAACAATGCGATCCTCAAAGAATAGAGTATCCTTATCATCGAGATGATAGCACTTGCACTTGGGTTGACTCTTGGCAATCCCAATCTTCACCTTCTTCACCATAGCATCAAGAAGTTGAGCCTCGCGAATCTGATCTTCCAATGTAGGAGAGACTTGGAGGTTGGCAAGAAATCCCTGAGGAACAACTTGCAGATTGAGTTTGCGGAAAGCTTCACAAAGCTCGGGTTGGTAAGGCTTGATAAGCAAACTATTGCAGTAAGCCTTCCTGCTCAAAGCGTCAGCAATTACATTGGCCTTGCCTGGAGTATATTCGATACTCAGATTATACTCTTGAATCATGTCGACCCAACGAGTCTACCTGAGTTTGAGATTAGGCTGAGTGAAGATGTACTTGAGACTCTTGTGGTCAGTGAAGATGTCCACTTTTCTTCCCAATAAGAGATGTCTCCAAGTTAAAAGAGCATGGATAACTGCCGCCACCTCGAGGTCATGAGTGGGGTAGTTCTTTGTTGGGCTTCAACTGGCGAGAGGTATAGGCCACAACTTTCTTCTCTTGCATCAACACTGCACCAAGACCTTGAAGGGAAGCATCACAGAAGACCTCGAATGGTTTGGATTCATCAGGAGGAGTCAGAACTGGAGCAGTGACTAACTTCTCTTTCAGGGTGTTGAAAGCGATGTCACATTTAGGAGACCAGACGTACTTCACATGCTTCTGGAGAAGGTTGGAAAGAGGCTTCACGATCTTAGAGAAGTTCTCAACGAACCTTCGACAATAGCTTGCGAGCCCAAGGAAGCTGCGGAGTTGCTTCACATTCTGAGGTGGTTCCCAATTCACAATTGCAGACACCTTCTCAAGATTAACCACTATGCCCTTGGCAGAGATGATATGCCCAAGGTAGAGAACCTCATCGAGCCAAAACTCGCACTTTGAAAACTTCGCATAGAACTGATGTTCTCTGAGCTTATCCAGCACCAAACGCAAGTGCTTGGCATGATCCTCCTTGTTCTTGGAAAAGACCAAAATGTCATCGAGGTAGACCAAGACTAAGTCATTTGTGTAGGCGTTGAAGATGAAATTCATCATGCGAGAGAATGTTGGCGGAGCATTGACAAGGCCAAAAGACATGACAGTGTATTCATATGAACCATAGCTTGTTCTGAATGCTGTCTTAGGGATATCTTCTTCACGAATGTGAATCTGATGATATCCCATACGGAGATCAAGCTTGGAGAATACTTGAGCACCTTTGAGTTGCTCAAACAGCTCATTGATGTTGGGAAGTGGGTACTTGTTCTTTATAGTCTTCTTGTTCAATGGACGGTAGTCGACACAGAGTCGGTCCATTCCATCCTTCTTCACAAAAATAACTCCACAACCCCACAGAGAAGAACTAGGTCGGATGAGACCCATTCGCTCTTGAATATCGAGTTGCTTCTTCAGCCCCTTCAACTCTTCAGGTCCAAGCTTGTAAGGACGTTTGCAAACAGGTTCTGTGCCAGGCTCAAGATCGATGACAAATTCAACTGGCCAGTGCGGAGGCATTCCTCACAAACGACTGGAATTTGAGAGATGGCATCTAACTCGCCCTTCTCATTGAGAGAAAACAGATGGATGGTATTATCACGAGCAGCAAAGACGATTACATCCTCAGACGAATGTGTTAATTGAATCTACCTGGCTGCACAATCAAGCTGAGCCTTGTGCTTAGAAAGCAGTCCATTCCAAGAATAAGATCAATATCCGAGTTGCCAAGGACCATTGGAGAAGCCAGAAACTTGAAGTCGCCCATCATGATAGAAATATCTGGAACCGCGTAGTTTGCAAGCAAGCATTTACCCGGTGAGACAACTGCTAACGGTTTATGCAAAACTTGGGAAGACCACTCATGCTTAGATGCAAATGGTCTTGAGATGAAGCAATGCGATGCACCAGTGTCAAAAAGAACTTTTGCAGGAACATCGTTAACAGGAAGGTTACCCATGATGACATTTGACGAGTCCTCTTCCTGAGCTGCATTCATCATGTTGACCTTGGCGTACTTGGGGTTATGCTTGACCACTGCGGTACTGGCAGATCTCACAGGAGGAGGAGGAGGAAGACGCCTCTGATTGAAGCATTTGTTGGCATAGTGACCCTTCTGCTGACACTTGTTGCACGTAACCTCCGAGAGCGAATGGTGATACGGAGCACTTGATCTTGGAGCTTGAGACAAAGTCTTGTTCTGAAAACCTGGGTTGGGTGGGTGGGAAGATCCATTGCCACCTTTGCTCTTCTGCTGATAAGGCTGACGGAAAGGAGGAGGAGGCAGCCAATACTTTTGCTACTTAGAAGCCACTTGAGTTGAGGAAGAAGGAGTTGCATCTCTGACTCGCTTCTTGGAAGCATCGCACTTGAGTTGAGCAGTCTCTTGCTTCATTGCCATATTGTAGAACTCATCGTACTTCTTTGGCTCAAAAAGGACGAGAGCTAGTTGGAGATCTTCTCTAAGGCCACCCCTGAACTGATAAATCATGCTCTTCTCGTCAGGGACGTCTTGCTTGGCGAAATGAGCGAGCCACTGGAACAGAATGTTATACTGGTAAACAGACAAGCTGCCTTGCTTCAGGTTGCAGAATTCCTCACGCTTGCTTTCAACAACACTCTGAGGAATGTGATGAGCTTTGAAGTCTTGACGGAATTCATCCCAGGTAATCACACGGCCTCCTCTGGAATCTTTGTATTGCTGAAACCATTCTGCAGCTTGGTCTTTGAGTTGGAAGGAGGCAAACTTGACAAAGTCCTCAGGCCTGACGTTGCTGCACTCGAAATGCTTGCAGATATCCAGGAGCCAATCATCAGTGTCTGAGGCCTCATCACAGTTGCTGAAGGTCTTTGGCTGGTTAGCAAGGAACTGGTTGAGTGTAGCAAACTGATTCTTATTGTTGCCATGGCCATGATTCCCTTGGTTGCGCTCTTGCAAGAGTTGCATGATTAGCTGCGTGTTTGCATTGGTAGCGGCCTCCGGAGGTGGAGGTGGTGGTGGCGGATCAGGATTCGGAGTCATGTGCGTTGGAGGAGCCATCCTGGAGAGGGTGACATCTGTTAGCATCTTGACAGACATATATTCAAGCTGAATCGAATGGATCGAAATTGCAACATAAAGTCTTCACATCCGAACAACATGAATGAATGAATTCCGATTGAAATGGTCACATTTGCATAAATTGAGAAGCCACTTAGATAGAGGTAGATGAATAAAACAACAAGCTACGGACAAGAACAAATACTTGGTGAGCATTACCCAATCACAAACCAAATATCCGTGGAAGAAGTACTAGAGCTACAAGAATTCCCACCTATGAAACTCCCGAACCTTTCCGGTTATGCAATCAGGTGTTGGGGATATAGGGGAAGCATAATATCTCACCCAAAGCTAGCAAATCCTACATCCAGCTGTATCCATCCTTCAACACATAACCAAGAAAACTTCGGAAATCATTTACCTCAACCTTCGAAAAGCATCCGTTATACGAGTTATGGCAATACTCCCGAACTCCCGCCCCAGTACTGGGTGGCGTCGAGGTTATCTCACCAACAACTTCATAAAAGAGATTTTCAATGTCGGCGAAACTCAGGTATTCCAGAATTGCAACGATAAAATTGTGACGACAACACCTCGGAGCTCAACTCCCCGGGACACTGCCACAGCCCCTAAATGTCAGGAGGCACCAAGAACAATGTTCTCATCACAAAACCATCGGAACGATTCCAAGATACCCGCGTGATCCTAATTTTTTTTTAGTGAAATTTGAGAAGAGAAGAGTCAAAACTCTATGTCAGGATGCCTCACCAGAGCGACGAAGGGACTAAGGAGTAAAAAGAAGTCCTACTCTCCGATATATATAATTCCTAAAAGACTCAAAACATTTTTCTAGACTCAACATCGCCAACAATTCGATCAAGTAGGGGGCTCCTAAGGTCGGGGAAGGCTCTGATTACCAACTTCTATCTTTAGTTGAGGCTCTGATGCCAACTTGTAACGCCCTCGATGCAGCTATATCTCCCACGTGTCGAAGCACGACTTAGAGGCATAACCACATTCAAAGCAATGTCGCAACTGAGGTAATCTTCGCAACAACCCATGTAATGCAATAAGGGAAAAAGGTACTTAGTTGGCTTACAATCGCCACTTCACACAATACATGAATAAAGCATTACATCATCCAGATACAATCAAGGTCCGCTATGGAACCAAAATAAAAGAAGGCTACCCCAAAAGCTACACAGATCCCCGATCGTCCCCAACTGGGCTCCACTACTGATCAACTGGAAACGGAACAACATAACAAACATGATCTTCATCGAGCTCCTCCTTGAGCTTAGTAGCACCATCTGCTCGGTATCATTGGCACTTGCAAACTGGTTTTGGAAGTATCTGTGAGTCACAAGGACTCGGCAATCTCACACCCTCGCGATCAAGACTATTTAAGCTTATAGGAAGGGTAAAGCTATGAGGTGGAGCTGCAGCAGGCACTAGCATATATGGTGGCTAACATACGCAAATGAGAGCGAGAAGAGAAGGCAAAGGCACGATCGATGAACTATGATCAAGAAGTGATCCTAGAACAACCTACGTCAAGCATTACTCCAACACAGTGTTCACTTCCCGGACTCCGCCGAGAAGAGACCATCACGGTTACACACACGGTTGATGCATTTTAATTAAGTTAAGTTTCAGGTTTTCTACAACCGGACATTAACAAATTCCCATCTGCCCATAACCGCGGGCACGGCTTTAGAAAGTTCAAATCCTTGCAGGGGTGTCCCAACTTAGCCCATCACAAGCTCTCACGGTCAACGAAGGATATTCCTTCTCCCAAGACAATCCGATCAGACTCGGCATCCCGGTTACAAGACATCTCGAAAATGGTAAAACAAGTCCAGCAAGACCGCCGATGCGCCGACATCCTGATAGGAGCTGCACATATCTCATTCTCAGGGCAACACCGGATGAACACTAGTACAGCTAAAACCATCCCTCAAGTTTCCCTGAGGTGGCGCCGCAAGTGGGTCTAGTTTGGACCAACACTTAGACAAGCACTGGCCCCGGGGGGGGGGGGTTAAAATAAAGATGACCCTTGGGATGCGCGAATCCCAAGGGAAAAAGGCTAGGTGGCGAATGGTAAAACCAAGGTTGGGCCTTGCTGGAGGAGTTTTATTCAAAGCAAACTGTCAAGGGGTTCCCATTATAACCCAACCGTGTCAGGAACGCAAAATCAAGGAACATAACACCGGTATGACGGAAACTAGGCCGGCAAGAGTGGAACAAAACACCAGGCATAAGTCCGAGCCTTCCACCCTTTACCAAGTATATAGATGCATTAAATTAAATAAGAGATATTGTGATATCCCAACAATAAACATGTTCCAATAAGGAACAAACTCCAATCTTCACCTGCAACTAGCAACGCTATAAGAGGGGCTGAGCAAAGCGGTAACATAGCCAAACAACGGTTTGCTAGGACAAGGTGGGTTAGAGGCTTGACATGGCAATATGGGAGGCATGATATGCAAGTGGTAGGTATCGTAGCATAGGCATAGCAACAGAGCGGGCATCTAGCAAGCAAAGATAGAAGTGATTTCGAGGGTATGGTCATCTTGCCTGAGATCCCGCAAGGAAGAAGAACAAGTCCATGAAGAAGACAAACGGACGTAGCCAACGTATCCTCACAAATGCAACGTTATCGGAACCAACCCGAAGAAGCAACACCGGAAAGAAGCAAACAACATAGTAAACAACCACCACATAATCATGGCATGATGCACAACCAAGAATGATGCATGTCTAGTTTAATCAAACATGGCATGGAAAAATGCACAAACAACGAGTGCCCGCGTCGCCGACGCGGGACCTCCGTCGCGCCTCCTCTCGCGCTGGCCGGCGACCTCACCTTGCCGCCGCCTTGACATCGCCGACGCCGCCCGCCGTCCCGCTGCTCCGGCGCCGCCCCGCGCCACCGCACCTCACCGGACCTCAACGGCGCCTCCTCCTCGGCGCCCTCATCCTCTCCGGCGGCTCCAAGTCCGACTCCGGTGGCTACAGTGTTCTCCGGCGATCTCCTCGGTTCCCGTGCAAACCAGATCTGGACTCGTTTGGGTTGACTTTTTCATCCCTAAACCCTAACATTTTTGCATTCTTCCACATGCCGTAACTCTGCAACCATTGCTCCGATTCGTGCGTGTAGCATATCAAAATGTTCGTCTCGAAGAGTACATCATTTAAACTCATTGCATCATTTTCATTTGAGCTCATCTAGATGCCCGAAATGCTGTTGGAAGAGGGCTATGCGATGATAGTTTCAGATCTATTTCAGCAAATGCACTTTTGTCATTTTTGCCATGATTAATGTGTGCATGCTATGATCTTGAGCTCTACATGTGTTTTGAAGAATGCCATGCCATCTTTACAGGGGTGTATGCCATGTATTTTTTTGATCTTTGGGGTGACTAGCACAAGCATGCAAAGTAGTTTACTCAATGATGCTGATTTCAGGGACTTAGAATTTCACTAAGTTCTTGCCCTGTCATTATTTTTATGTCATATGTTCATGTTGTTTCCTACTGATCCGTGCCTCTTTTGAGCATGATCAGTAAGGATGTTTTGTAGATAATGTTGTGCTCTATACATCCATGTCTTTGTTTGAAATTATAGAGCACCCTAGCTTGAGTCAATCAAGCTCTTCTTTTGCTATAAAATGTTCCTGGCAGATTGTTAACATGTTTAGCAATTTTGCCGAGCTTGTTGTTGTTGATCCATGCATGCTATGTTGTTGTTCTTACCATGTCTAGCTTCTATGCCATGTCTACTTGCTGGGTGTATGCTTAGTTTGTCATGCAATGCCTCATGGTGAGTGCATCGAGCTCGTAAACATGTCTACTCGTTATCTGTTTTGCCATGCTCCAGTTTTTCACTAAGTCTGAATCTGTTTATGTTTTGCTATGTTCACATACTTGCAATTGTATTTTATGATCCCTTTTGGCTCATGGTCACTAAGGGACTTTTGTTGTATGTTTTGAGTAGCTTCATGCCATGCCTTGCTTTGCAATGATATGTTCCTGTAGCATGTAGTTTTTCGTGCTCCAAACATTGCTTCCTGATGATAAATTCCTGACTTGTGGTTAATTTCACTAAGTCTGAAACATGTAATCTTTTGCACTTTTGCCAAGCTTGTTTGAGCTTGCTATTGAGTGAATTAGCCGTAGCTCAGTGTTCATCTTTTGTCAAGCATCATGAGTGGATCCCTACCATGTATTTTGTTGCCATGTTGGATTGCTGTAGCATGTTTTTCTTGATGCATTTAGATGCTCTCGTGTTGATTATCACAGACCGGTGCTATATTTGTTTTGCTTGTCATTTCCAAACCGTGCATCCGATTCCGGTGATCTTTATATCGATTTCAACCGAAATCACCTCATCTTTCAAATGGCACTCTTGGATTTCCAAGTTGAGGCCAGGTTCAATCATTCATGCCCAAATCATGCATATGCATCGCATCCCGCATCCCGCATATCATACCATGTTTTGCATCATGTTGTTTGTGCATTGCACATGATTGATTGTGTCTCCCTTTGTTTGTTGTTCTTGCTTGGGTAGATTCGGGAGACGAGTACGTGATCGAGGAGCCCGTTGAGTATGTTTTTGAGGATCAAGGAAACTCTGAGAACTTTGCAGGCAAGATGACCATACCCTCGAAATCACTTCTATCTTTGCTTGCTAGATGCTCGCTCTTTTGCTTTGCCTATGCTATGATACCTACCACTTGCTTATCATGCCTCCCATATTGCCATGTCAAGCCTCTAACCCACCATGTCCTAGCAAACCGTTGTTTGGCTATGTTACCGCTTTGCTCAGCCCCTCTTATAGCGTTGCTAGTTGCAGGTGAAGATTAGAGATCGTTCCTTGTTGGAACATGTTTATTGTTGTGATATCACTATATTATCTTGTTTATCTTAATGCACCTATATACTTGGTAAAGGGTGGAAGGCTCGGCCTTATGCCTGGTGTTTTCTTCCACTCTTGCCGCCCTAGTTTTCATAATATCGGTGTTATGTTCCCGGATTTTGCGTTCCTTACACGGTTGGGTTATAATGGGAACCCCTTGACAGTTCGCCTTGAATAAAACTCTTCTAGCATGGCCCAACATTGGTTTTACCATTCTCCACCTAGCCTTTTTTCCCTTGGGTTTCGCAGACTCAAGGGTCATCTTTATTTTAACCCCCCCGGCTAGTGCTTCTCTAAGCGTTGGTCCAACTGAGCGATGTCCGGGGCTACCAGGGGCAACTCTGGGCTGGCCTACCCGACATCTGGCTCATCTGAGTGTGCCCTGAGAATGAGATATGTGCAGCTCCTATCGGGATTTGTCGGCACATTCGGGCGGCTTTGCTGGTTTAGTTTTACCATTGCCGAGATGTCTTGTAACCAGGATGTCGAGTCTGATCGGATTGTCTTGGGGGAAGGAATATCCTTCATTGACCGTGAGAGCTTGTGATGGGCTAAGTTGGGACTCCCCTGCAGGGATTTGATCTTTCGAAAGCCGTGCTCGCGGTTATGGGCAGATGGGAATTTGTTAATGTTCGGTTGTATATAACCTGAAACTTAACTTAATTAAAATGCACCAACCGCGTGTGTAACTGTGATGGTCTCTTCTCGACAGAGTCCGGGAAGTGAACACGGTGTTGGAGTAATGCTTGACGTAGGTTGTTCTAGGATCACTTCTTGATGATAGTTGTTTGACCATGCCTTTGCCTTCTCTTCTCGCTCTCATTTGCGATGTTAGCCACCATATATGCTAGTCGCTTGCTGTAGCTCCACATCATACATTTACCTTACCTATAAGCTTAAATAGTCTTGATGGCGAGGGTGTGAGATTGCTAAGTCCCCGTGACTCACAGATTCCTTCGAAAACCAGATGCAGGGACCGATGATACCGCTCCAGGTGATTCAACTAAGCTCAAGTGGCTGTTCGATGAGGACTCAGGACGATACTACGTGTCTTTCCCAGATGATCAGTAGAGGTGCCCAGTTGGGGCGATCGGGGACTATGTTGCATTTGGGGTTTATCTTCATTTTGGTTCCCTAGTCGGACCTTGAGTGCATTGGATGAATGTAATGACTTATTTATGTATTTGCGTGACGTGGCGAGTGTAAGCCAACTATGTATCTTTTCCCTTATTGTATTACATGGGTTGTTTGCGAAGATTACCTCACTTGTGACATTGCTTTCAATGCGGTAATCTTTGCAATGTCTCCCACGTGTCGAAGCACGACTTAGAGGCATAACCGCATTGAAAGCAATGTCGCAAGTGAGGTAATATTTGCAAACAGCCCATCTAATAAATAGAGGGAAAGAGATACATAGTTGGCTTACACTCACCACGTCACACAATGCATAAATAACATTACATTCATCCAAATACACTCAAGGTCCGACTATAGAACCAAAATAAAGATAAACCCCAAATGCAACATAGTCCCCGATCGCCCCAACTGGGCACCACTACTGATCAACTGGAAAGGTAACGTAGTATCGTCCTGAGTCCTCATCGAACTCCCACTTGAGCTCACTTGGATCTACTGGAATGGTATCATCGGTCCCTGCATCTGGTTTTTGGAAGTAATCTGTGAGTCATGGGGACTCAGCAATCTCACACCCTCGTGATCAAGACTATTTAAGCTTATAGGTAAGGGTAAAAGTATGAGGTGGAGCTGCAGCAAGCGACTAGCATATTTGGTGGCTAACATACGCAAATGAGAGCGAGAAGAGAAGGCAAAGGCACAATCGATGAACTATGATCAAGAAGTGATCCTAGAACAACCTACGTCAAACATTACTCCAACACCGTGTTCACTTCCCGGACTCCGCCGAGAAGAGACCATCACGGTTACACACGCGGTTGATGCATTTTAATTAAGTTAAGTTTCAGGTTGTTCTACAACCGGACATTAACAAATTCCCATTTTCCCATAACTGCGGGCATAGCTTTCGAAAGTTCAAATCCCTGCAGGGGAGTCCCAACTTAGCCCATCACAAGCTCTCACGGTCAATGAAGGATATTCCTTCTCCCAAGACAATTCGATCAGACTCGGCATCCTGGTTACAAGACATCTCGACAATGGTAAAACAAGTCCAGCAACACCACCCGAATGTGCCGACAAATCCCGATAGGAGCTGCACATATCTCGTTCTCAGGGCACACCGGATTGTCCAATCTTCCGGTAGGCCAGCCCAGAGTTTCCCCTGGTGGCCACCGGCGGCTGACAAGGTGGACCAACACTCAGAGGAGCACTGGCCCGGGGGTTTAAATAAAGATGACCTTGAGTCGACGGAACCCAAGGGAAAAAGAGGCTAGGTGGCAAATGGTAAAACCAATGTTGGGCATTGCTGGAGGAGTTTTATTCAAGGTGAACTGTCAAGGGGGTCCCATTATAACCCAACCGTGTAAGGAACGCAAAATCCGGGAACATAACACCGATATGACGGAAACTAGGGCGGCAAGAGTGGAACAAAACACCAGGCATAAGGCCGAGCCTTCCACTCTTTACCAAGTATATATGTGCATTAAGATAAACAAGATAATATTGTGATATCCCAACAATAAACATGTTCCAACAAGGAACGAACTCCAATCTTCACCTGCAACTAGCAACGCTATAAGAGGGGCTGAGCGAAGCGGTAACATAGCCAAACAACGGTTTGCTAGGACAAGGTGGGTTAGAGGTTTGACATGGCAATATGGGAGGCATGATAAGCAAGTGGTAGGTATCATAGCATAGGCATAGCAAAAGAGCGAGTAACTAGCAAGCAAAGATAGAAGTGATTTCGAGGGTATGGTCATCTTGCCTGCAAAGTTCTCAGAGTTGCCTTGATCCTCGAAAACGTACTCAATGGGCTCCTCGATCACGTACTCGTCTCCCGGCTCTACCCAAGCAAGAACAACAAGCAAAAGGAACACAATCAACCATGTGCAATGCACAAACAACATGATGCAAACATGGTATGATATGCGGGATGCGATATGTGATGCATATGCATGATTTGCAAAGGAATGATTGAACTTGGCATCAACTTGGAAATCCAAGAGTGCCACTGCAAACAGGAGTTGATTTCGGTCGAAATCGATATAAAGATCACCGGAATCGGATGCACGGTTTGGAAATGGCAAGCAAAACAAATATGGCACCGATCTTCGATAATCAGCACGGTACCATCTAAATGCATCAAGAACAACATGCTACAGCACTCCAACATGACAACAAAATACATGGTAGTGATCCACTCATGATGCTTGACAAAAGATGAACACTGAGCTATGGCTAATTCACTCAATAGCAAGCTCAAACAAGCATGGCAAAAGTGCAAAAGATTACAGGTTTCAGACTTAGTGAAATTAACCACAAGTCAGGAATTTATCATCAAGAAGCAATGTTTAGAGCACGAAAAACTACATGCTACAGGAACATATCATGGCAAAGCAAGGCATGGCATGAAGCTACTCAAATCATACAACAAAATTCCCTTAGTGACCATGAGCCAAAAGGGATCAGAAAATACAATTGCAACCATGTGAACATAGCAAAAACATAAACAGATTCAGACTTGGTGAAAAACTGGAGCATGCAAAACAGATATCAAGTAGGCATGTTGACGAGCTCGATTCACTCACCACAAGGCATTGCATGATTATCTAAGCATACACCCAGCAAGTAGACATGGCATAGAAGCTATACATAGCAAGAACAACAACATAGCATGAACGGATCAACTATAACAAGCTTGGCAAAATTGCTAAACATGTTAACAATCTGCCAGGAACATTTTATAGCAAAAGTAGAGCTTGATTGACTCAAGCTAGGTGCTCCATAATTGCAAACAAAGACATGGATGGATAGATCACAACATTATCTACAAAACATCCTTACTGATCATGCTCAAAAGAGGCACGGATCACCAGGAATCAACATGAACATATGGCATAAAAATAAGGACAGGGCAATTACTTAGAATATTTCCATGTCCCTGAAATCAGCAACATTGAGTAAGCTACTTTGCATGCATGTGCTAGTCACCACAAAGATCACAAAAATACATGGCATACACTCCTGTAAAGATGGCATGGCATACTACAAAACACATGTAGAGCTCAGGATCATAGCATGCACACATTAATCATGGAAAAAATGACAAAAGTGCATTTGCTGAAACAGATCTGAAACTATCATCACATAGCCCTATTCCAACAGCATTTCGGGCATCAAGAGGAGCTCAAATGAAAATGATGCAATGAGATGAAATGATGTACTCATCGAGACGAACATTCCGATATGCTACACGCACGAATCAGAGCCACAATGAGGAAGTTATGGCATGTCAAAGTATGCATAAAATATCTGGGAGAGGGAGAAGAAGTCAACCGACTCGATCTGGGGTTTTCCATATCTGGCGGGACTATTGCGACGGCGGATCCGAGGTTCGCCGGAATCGTCAGGAGAGGCGGTGGCGGAGGTGGCCGGAGCGTGGACGTCGCCGGACTTGGCGGACCGGCCGGAGCTAGCCGGAGTTCTTGCCGGTGTCGACGGGCGCGGCGAGGGTGGTGGCGCACGGCGGACTTGGGGCGGCGAGGAGCGGTCGGTGGAGGTCGGCGTCACCGGAGCGGGGCGGCTCGCCGACGATGGCGCGCGGCGGCGCGGGGCGGCCGGACGCGGGGAAGGAGATGGCGGGGCGCGCGGGGGCGGCTCGGCCCGGACGGGCGGCGGGAGGGCCGGCTTCGGGCTCTCGAGCCCGCGGCGGCGAAGTGGGCGCCGGTTGCCATGTGGCGGCCGGTGAGTGGCTGACGGCGGTGTGTCCGCTAGGTGGTGGACATTGTCCGGCGGCGGCGGGGTAGATTTCTAGGGTTAGGGGTGTAGGGATCCGAAAATAAAATGGAGGGGTCTTTTTATAGAGGTAGAGGGAGCTAGGAAGCTCCAAATGAGGTGTGGTTTTCGGCCACGCGATCCTGATCGAACAATCTATATGATGGAGGAGGTTTAGGTGGGTTTTGGGCCACTTTGGTAGGGTGTTGGGCTGCAACACAGACGAGGCCATTTCGGTCCCTCGGTTAACCGTTGGAGTATGAAACAAAGTCCAAATGACACGAAACTTGACAGGCGGTCTACCAGTAGTAAACTAAGGCCGCATGACAAGTATCGGTCCAATCCGAAAACGTTTAACACCCGCACACGAAAAGAGGTAGAAAGGGACACCGGAGGACATAGGAGCGCCGGAATGCAAAACGGACAACGTGGAAAATGCTCTGATGCATGAGACGAACACGTATGAAAATGCAATGCACATGATGACATGATATGAGATGCATGGAAAAGACAAAACACACAGAGACAAAAACCCGACAACGAGGAAATAACATAACTTAGTGCCAGAAACGGCAAGAGTTGGAATACAAATAAGGTAGGTTACATCCGGGGTGTTACATGCACGTAATAAGGAGGCATTTCCTTGCGTGCAGCCATGGACCCAGCTGTCGGCCTCTCCACATACAGTCCACTTCAGATGCATGTCGGTCATTGACCATGTTGACCAGGTCGCGCCGAGAGCACCAGGGCGGTGGACAGCGGCGAGGCCTAGGAAAGGAACGACACAGAGGCAGGGAAGACTCGGAAGTTGTTTCCCACGCGGAGGGGAGTACGATTGTACGAGGGTTTACTAGTTCGTCTGCTGTCGCCGGAGAATAACAGCAGGTGTGGGTGAGTAGAGTGATGGCTAGGCCAGCGATGGTAGTACCGTGGGGCGGTGAGGCCCGTGCGGCAGCATAGCCGGCCGCGGGAAGGAGGGAGCACGCAGTCCCGCCGGCGCTTGTTTGAGCGGCTGGAGCAGGAAGAGCAGAGATTGAAGAAGCATGACGGCCGTTCGATGGACATCCAACAGCCACTGCTTGTGCGTCAACCTTTTTTTAGGAAAGCCTCAAATCTGTGGAAAACAGCATACAACCCATCTGCCATTATTTCTAATAATTTACAGCCCATTTGCTAATTCTTAAGGTTTTTTTGGAGCCCATATTCTTTTTGTTAGCATTACAACCCATATTGTGGCCACGGTTAAAAAATTGTACAAAATTTTGCATATTTCGGTGCGGTCCGAACTGTTTTTAATCCCGAAATTTCGACTCACATTCAAACTGATTTTAAAAATAAATGTATATCAATATAAAATCCAAAAAATTCTCCACGCATAAAAATTAATGTAATTTAAAATCTCAAAATGAAAAAAGATATTTGAAACTAATTGCCGGTTTGATGTGTTTTAAAAATGTACAGCCCATTTCTCATTACTGATAGGCCACTTTCTCGGCCAGCCGAATGAAGTTCTGCTCGTCTTGAAAGATTTGTAGCCCAACAGGCCTGAGAAAGCGACTTACTTGGCAAATCACAAAAAACTGGGATGTGGCCGTGGACCCAGCTGTCAGCCTCTCCACGTATAGTACTCTTCCGATGGAAGTCGGTCGTTGACCACATTGACCATGCCGCGCCGAGAGCACCAAGGCGGTGGAGAGACGGTGAGGCCTAGGAAGGGGATGATGCGGAGCCGGGGAAGACGCGGCAATGGATGCCCACGTGGAGTGGAGTACAAGGGTTCACTGGTTCGGCTGCGGCGTGAGGCGGCCGTCGCCGCAGAATAACAGGGGGTGTGGGTGAGTAGAGGGATACCCTGGGCCAGCGGTGGGAGTAGTACGGGGCGGTGAGGCCTCCGCGGCATCACAGTCGGCCACGAGAGGTAGGAGCACGCGGCACGACCGGTGCTGCTTTGGGCGGCTAGAGCAAGAAGACGAGAGATTGAAGAAGAATGCTGGCCATTGGATGTAAATCCAACGCCTTCTTAGGCTTCGACCTATTGGCCCACCTGTCATCCAGTCCATTTGTTTTTTAGTCCATTTGGTGGGCTGGGTGAAACAATGATGTAGCATCTATGCAGCCCGTTTAAATCCCATTTGCATTTTTCTCAAAATCCACGGACTTGCTGGGCTGGGTGAAAATATCATGTTGGGCTAGACGGAGAAATGTTATAAAACATAAACACATGATTGCACGTCAGTAAAATCTTTGCAAGCTTATGTATGCAATCATTAGGAGTTAACTTGCCAAGTTATATATAAACAATTATCATTATTATTTTGTAAGAACTTTCAACTTACGAAATAAAATATCATTTTAATTTGATGAGTTAATAGTACGTGGGGTATTATTATTTTTTAGGCTAGACGTGGGACAGTTGAGTTGGTTCTAGGGGAAAGTATTGGGAGAAAACTCAGTTTACATCAAAAAACAAAGTGGGAGAAAATTTAGAGACCTGCTGGGTCCACCTGAGGAGGGGAATACGTTGGGAGGAAGGAGATTCAAAGCACGGTAGCCGAGTGAACTAGTTTTTTTACGGACAAGTGAACTAGTTTACATTCATAAGCAAATAGCCACTAAAAAAGCAATCAGGTTAATGGGTTCTTAAAAGAAATATTTCGGACAAAACAGATAATTACGACACATAGGCTAATGCATGAAACACTCAGATGATAAAGGTGCTTATAAACAGATAAAGTACAACATCTAGACCTTCCTCGCATGCTTGATCATGATGTTGCGGCTGTCCGTATACTTGTCGGTTACGGGAAGCAGACACGTTGTCATATCCAAGATCTGCTTGTACATGTCGTAGCATGCGTATGTGTCCTTGTCCGCATAGGTTATGTAGGCTAGATTCAGAGGTACCTCCCACGCGTTCAGGTCGTCTTCTTTCATGTTGGCATATCAGGGGTCAATGATGGTCTCAGCAACGTCAACCACGGAGTCCTTCTCCTGCCCGTTGCTGATGATCTTGTATTGCTTTTGGATGTCGACAAGCTTGTTGCACCAGATGGCCGAATCGTCACGTTCTTCCTTCTCTCCACCGTACCGAAGGTGCAGTCGGCGCTGCCGATGAAACGGGCAAATTCTCTAGAACCTGGTGCAGCCATAGGACTAAGGCGAGGCAGAGCTTCACCGAGTCCGTATCGTTGGTGTACATCACATTCAACTTGGTGCAGCCATAGGACTGAACGGCGAACTCAAAGGGGAACTTTACTTAAATTTAATTAGCTTTAATAGAAATTTATACTTAAAACAATCAATGCATTCGCTTGTTCTATCAGTGCCACAGGATCAACATGCACAACAATTAGAATTATTATTCTCAGGACACACGATCAGCACATTTGTCGCACTTTCACAAAGATAATACTACCAAGTTTGAACTGTTTGTTATTGTTTTTGTCCTCTGCATCATCATGCCGCGTTTCCCAGCTTGCAAGATTCAGAACCAACAAATAAGATCCAAATAATAAGTACAACAAAGATGCCTACACACCTCATTGATTCCCTGCTTGCAAGATTCAGAACCAACAAATAAGATCCAAATAATAAGTACAACAAAGATGCCTACACATCTCATTTATTCCCAGCTTGCAAGATTCAGAACCAACAAATAAGATTCAAATAATAAGTACAACAAAGATGCCTACACCTCTCACTGATTCCCAGCTTGCAAGATTCAGAACCAACCCATTAGAGCCTTTTGATAAAGTGAATATCGGGATTAAATCCATCTTAGCTAGCCATGTCATACAATCAAAGAACTTGGTGAATGCTCTTGACCGTCACAACATCTGTAGTTGAGTATTCCTGTTTGCACAGCATGTTTGCACAGCACAAACAAGGAGACAGGAGAGCATGATTTCTCTTTAATAGTGGCCTCCTTGAACTCAACCTCCAGCTCTACTTGGATGAGGTCTGCCTAGAGTTCCATGATTCAATTCATGCGCCTTTTTCTGCAGTTCACCTGAAATGAAGCAAAGATTGCATCATTCAGCTAGAAAGAAGTATTGCTCTTATGAGCTGGCAGGTTCTTCTTTAATAGTTGCACTAAAATTGAGGAACATTAAGGTTGGTTGTCCGGCTCATGTAAGGTGCAACTATAATTTTCTTATCCTTTTGTGCAGTTCCACTAAAATAAAGTGCCATTGTGGTGACAGTGACGGCTCCATCTTGCAAAGGCTAATAAAATGTTGCACGAGATTACCAGCAGAACTTGACGGAGATTTTGGAAACTCCAATCACCATTTTGTGCAGTTCCACCAAAATTGAGAGATGTTGCCCAGGTGACATTTTAGTTGAACTGCACAAGACACTCTTTCCAAAAAAAGTGTTTTGTGCAGTTCAACAAAAGGTCACAATAGCAACAAGGTGAAATGGATATCCCTATCTGCACAAAAAGATAGAAAGTAAACAGTTGCTGGTCAATAAGAATATACGAAACATATACAAAATGAAAAGAAGCATCTTAATTATGTTCATGGCAATCACGCAAGGACAGTAGAAATTTTAAAACGTCAGCAATGCTTCATGTTACCAGAAGCATTATGATCAACAATGAGATTCCTCAAATATGGGATTTACTTTAATGGTGGCATTGCTTGTTTACCAGACACAGTAAATCAACAGCAGCTAAAGAGTTGGTTTAAGGGCATGAGACCGTGGGGACACCAGGACACTCAGCAGCGTAAAGGAGCAACTGACTTATCATACTGGGGAAAATAGCAGGAGTGCCATTTGTAACACAGTTTAATTGCATCTTATCACTGGATGCATTAGATTAACAATAACACTGGTTAGACATGTCCCTAAGGTAACAGTGTGATCGCTTCATTTTACATGCGCCCTTACATTAACAACAGCAAAAGGTTGGTATAAGGACATGCGATAGTGGGTGCATCAGCACAATGTACCTACAAGGAGGCATAAAGTGGTGATGCCGAGTTTGTTCATGCTATGTGAGGGTAGCAAACCTAATCCTGGAGACCTTGTACTATGTGAGGGCAGCAAATCTAATCCTGGAGACCTTTTACTATGTGAGGGCAGAAAATCTAATTCTGGAGACATTTTACTATGTGAAGGCAGCAAATCTAATCCTGGAGACCTTTTACTATGTGAGGGCAGCAAATCTAATCCTGAGACCTTTTACTATGTGAGGGCAGCAAATCTAATCCTGAGACCTTTTACTATGTGAGGGCAGCAAATCTAATCCTGGAGACCTTTTACTATGTGATGGCGGCAAATATAATCCTGGACATACTCTGTTGACTTGTCCACCAGCCACCACTTTTTATCCTTTTTTCAACCAATAATAGATCTGTTCCTTATCCAGTTTGTACTATGTTTTCCCATTATTTCCCTTTTCAACCAAGAGACCGGTTGGGTATCCGGTCTCTTCTACTTTCTCCATATTATTTCCTCTTTGAATCAAGTCCTAGATTCATGCTACAACTTTCCCCCCTTTCTTCGTTGTTTGAACAAAGCCCTAGATTCAAATGCATGAAGTAGCTTTACCTCTAATAATACTAAAAATTTAGGTGGCTTTGGAAGAGCTAATGGGAGTAGAAAAAGATGCACATGCAGACACGTGGGGAGCTGGGGCAGTAGAGCAAGTCCGCTTTCGAAGAAGTTATACCTGAGGGTCACCGGGATGTCGGCGGCGGCAAGTCAGATCTGCGGACAATACGGCAGGGAGGAAGAAGGGTCGGAGGACCTCCCGAGCCAACGCTGTGTTGGAGAGAATGGCACGGGCAGAGGATCGGGCCCCTCTGGCAGCTGTGGGTTTCCTCCCTGGGCAGCGATGACCGCATGAACGATGCCTGCGGTCGCCAGCACCGTCTGGAAACGTTGCATGGTGCGGGGCCGCAGGCCGGCGCCTTGGATGAGTTGGCACAGCCGACTGCCGCTCGCGTCCATCGCCTCCATAGGTGCTTGTGGCTTCTGGTCACTTGGTCTTGGATTGGAGTGAGCAGTGTTGCGCAGAGACTTGGGAGTAGATGGATTGGAGTGGTGGGGCTATACTAGCAAGTAGTTGTACGTACTAGTACAATAGTGGGCTCACATAGCAATTTTGTCTCATGCAAGAGCCTGGCTATATGCATGCTCCAATGTTCGCAACTGCAACATTCGGTTTGCGCTTGGCTCTTCGCCTTTTCGAGAAGACGAACAATGATGTTACTACTACTGCTTCTACAGTGTCGAATCCACTGCTGCATGTCCGTCCACCGCGAGCGGGATGGATAGCTTGTTGTAGAAGTAGTACTAAGCAAAAGCCTATCCTCGTTTGCGAGCAACCGCGCGCATGGGTGAGGGAGAAGGCGTGTAGTAAAATCAAGCTTCTCCTCATTGTACGAGTTGACGCGACACATCATAGCACTGGCCCCACATGCTTGCCTCTAAACTTGGCTGAAAGACCCGCAGTGTACAATATATTGACCCACCACAAATTAAAATATATGTGGCCGTATGAATCGTTCAGATGCAGAGGCCGGGGAGTCCCCCTTTTTGAAAAAAAACAAATTAAAATATATATTCCTGTCTTGACCAGATGAGCGTGCAAACTACAATCATCAGGGTGTCAGGTAGGGCCAGAAGACTATTTTAATTTTTTTTAAACTTCGAGATGGCCACATAGCAAGGAGCCGACCCCAACGATTTTAAGCTTGCAGGCATGGTACACGCTATCCTAGACTACTCTACACATGAAACTGCCACAGTATGCTTCTGGCCATCTGACACCAATTGAACTGCTACATGTCCACCGCGTGTGGGAGGGAGAGCATGTAGCGAAAGCTTCTCCTAGTCTTGCCAGCCACCACGCTCATGGGCGAGGGAGGGACGCTCCTACCTTTGCGTGTATGACAGGTGGGCCCGACAGGTGTGTGGGCAACCTGTCATACAGTGAAAGGTAGGTGCAGTTAAGTCCGCGAGGGAGAGGATAATCAAACTTCTCGTTGATGTACGAGTTGATGCGACACATCAAAGCACTGCACTCGATATATTTCAATAATTTGCATTTACCGATGCATTAATTACAATGCATGCATGCATGCCGCGACTCTCCTTTTGATACTACCTCTGGTCCTTTTTACTCTGCATATTAGGTTTGTCTGAAGTCAATCTCATCCAACTTTGACCAAATTTATACAAAAAATTATTAACATTCACATAACAACATATTTATTATAAGATCCATCTCGAAATGTATTTTCATATTATATTTATTAGATGTTATAGATGTTAATATTTTTTAATATAAATTTGGTCAAACTTAGCAAACTTTGATTTCAGACAAAGCTAATGCACCTTGAAGTAGTATAAAATATGTGACGGTAAAGCTTTGTAATACCCTGGCCCAAGTCGAGAGATGGTTGTGCACAAGGAGGGCGAGATCATGCAGACCGAATAGGACCTGACGATGGAACTCTCTAAGGTCTCGATGGACCTCTGCTTCACTGCCGCTTGTGCCTCCGCCCCTTGACACCTCGAGTGTATGAGGTTCGAATACACCTCGTCCGTTCTGCTGATTGAGCAAGGTGCAGGTTTCTTGATTGATGTGTTGTTCGATTGATTTCTGCAGTGTAAGGGAGGGCACCTGGCCTGCGCGGACCACTGCGTCGAGCGCCCCGGGAACCAGCGGCAGTGCCAGAAGTGCGAGCATGGCGGTGGCTTCGACGTGCGGAACATGGCGGTGGACTCCGTCCTTTCGGCGGTGAGGGTGGAGTGCCCGCACGAAGGCTGTGGGCTCTATGTCACTTACCAGATCACCAGAGCGTGTGTTCGCTCGCGCCCTGCAAATGCCCCGTGCCCGTCTGCGGCTACGAAGGCCCGCCGCCGGCGCTCTACCACCACATCAGCACCGCGCATCCCATGCCCGTGCACAGGATCCAGTACGGCAAGGTGCTCCAGCTGCAAGTGCCACTGTCGGAGCCACGGCTCTTGCTGTTCACGGAGGAGGATCGCCGCACATTTTTCTTGGTCGGCGGCGTGCTCGACATCGGCGCGCCTATCGCCGTGTCGGTCATCTGCATCAAAGCGGGGGCATGCCCACTGCCACACTACGTGGCCAAGCTGTGGGCGAACGGCCCGCCGGGGGAGCCCAAAGGCACGACCGACGCCGTCAAGGTGGAAATGGAGGTGACAAGCAGCAAGGATCCCGGCGACGTCGACGTGCAGGAGCTGACCTTCTTGACAGTTCCGCCCAAGCTGCTGGCCGGGGCTAAGCTTGTGTCCCTCCACATTCAAATTGACAAGCTCACGTCCTAAATGTTTCTACAGTGCCTTCTGTTTATCTTAGTAATATGCTAATATAGGGATTACCTTGGTCTACTTTAGCTTAATAAATGGTGGGTTTTGGTGGCGATGCAACAATTACTTCAACATCAGATCAGTAATTTCCAACAGTCGAACGGATATTTTTGTGTCTGTGGGAAATAAAGTTCCTTTGGGTAAGAAGTACTACTTGTCATCAAAGGATAAAAGGAGATGTATGTAGACGTATTTTAGTTCTAGATACGTCCCTTTTTATCCATTTTGATGACAAGCACTCCCTCCGTTCCACAATACATGCCTTCCATTTGTCAAAATATAGATGTATCTAGACATGTTTTAGTATATAGGTACATCCATGATAGATCCAATCGGATGGTTGAGAACACTACAATTCGTAGCTACAGATGCGTGTGTGCCTCCCAGATGCAGAGGCCGGGGGTCATCATCCTCCTTTTCGAGAAAAAACAGACGCGTGTGTGAGAGGACGAGTGCGTGCGTGCACCTCTTCTCTTCCTGTATAACGTACTACTAAACTCAGAGTACAAGTTTTTGTGGGTGACATGATGGTGCATGCGAGAAGTCCCGAGAGATAGGTTTAATGCGTTTGAAAAAAATACTAGCCTAGAGCTCACCACGCAGCTATTCCTGTCGAACGCCCCATTAACCATAAGGTATGTATACAAAGGTGCCAGTTATTGCACGTACACAGCAGTACTCCCTCCTTTCCGGTTTATAGGGCTTAATTCAAAAATCTCACCAACCAAGATGGTGAGTGGTGGAATATTTTTTGTAGTTTGCAAAAGCACCGAATTAATGCTCTTGTTTTTCTCAAAAAATTATGTTTATCAATGCATTAATTGCAATGCATGCGTAAAGTACATGCATTGGTCAATTTTCTCTTAATACTTGCATGCAATGATTTAATGCACCTTGGAATCTGAACATGTGTTGGGGAACAACCAAATTGAGCCTTATAAAATGGAAAAACTAAAATTTGAATTGCAAATTACTCCACGCTATATTGAATTGCAAACCTGTTCACACTGATCACAACCTAAATGGTTTCCCACTTAGGAGCATATTAGTACCACACTATATTGAATTGCAAACTTGTTCACGCTGATCACAAGCTAAACGGTTTCCGACTTAGGAGCGTATTAGTACCACACTACTCCCTCTGTCCGGGTTTATTAGGCCTAAAGACAATTTCTCTTAGACCAAGACACATAGTAATTTGCTCACAATAATTCTTTCATTTCACTCCCAATGCACTCTCTCACATGCATGCAGCCAATGAAAAAGCACACATGAAGTATATTAATTTTTCAGCCATGGCACCAACAACGATGGCTTTCAATGCAACCAATGAAATGGTTGCATGCATGCACCTTTCCAAAGCGGGGCCTTACAAAAGGGGAGTATATTGAATTGCAAACCTGTTCACACCGATCACAACCTAAACGGTTTCCCACTTAGGAGTGTATTAGTACTCGGTTATAAATACTAGTATGCCAAGATGACTGCACATTCCTCCTCAACTCCTCATCCACAAAAACAAACAAATCATTCAGCATCCTTCCCTTGCGTCTGCCATGGCCAGCGTGAGTTCTAGGTCGAGAGATTGCCACCAGGGAGAGGCGAGCATGGAAGCGGAAGCACGAGAGATGTCCCGCCTTGCTGCGAGAGCAGCCGACATGTCCCGCCACGCGGAAGTAGCAGCACAGAGGTCCTGCCACGCGGTTGAAGCAGCACGGAGGTCCCGCCGCACCGTCGATGCAGCGACTGGTCCGGCCGCGCCGCGGAAGCAGCAGAGATGTCCCGCCACACCACGAATGCAGCAGAGATGTCCCGCCGCTCCGCGGCGGCCTGGGAAAATTTCTCGCTGGCAGGCAACGACTATTATAGGCGCATGCATGCGATCGTCCATAGCCAGATGGATCAGATCTCTGGCTCGGCGAGGTTGCAGGACGACATGATAGCCTCGTTTGAACAGGCTACCGGTGTCATCCGACAACTAAGGGAGGGCAATGAGAGGCTCTGGGCCGAGCGCGACCTGCTGAGGGAGAAGATTGTCCGAAGTGGAGACCAGCAGGAGGAGACCAGTGCCTTGTTGAAGAGGACCGACGTCATCGTCAAGAAACTTATGGACGAGAATGACATGCTCCGCAACGAGCGCCAAGGCTGGTGGAGGAATCCGTAGATGTTCTCAAGCAGCATCTTGAGGACACAAAAGAGCTCATCGCCGCTCGCTGCGGAGACTAGTTTCCTGGTTTCTTTGATGTAATAATCGGTTTAGGATGTGGATTGTGTCGTCGGTTGTGAAATGTTGGGTTCTAGCATGGATGTTTGGCCTTTGTTGGCCTCTTGGGATGTTGTGATTTCAATCTGGTAGCTTTTAGTCCTTCATGTTAGGCTGGGGTTGTGTTGAACTTCTTGTGAATTGTGGTGGTTTTCAGTAATGAAAATCAGAAGGGGCAAGCCCTTCTTTGATCAAAAAAATTAGTCATCCTTATATATTCATCAGTCTTGCTATAAGTCGCAGTAGATGCTATATAGGTCCGTCAGATCTTACATCAAGATCCATGCTTTCAGATTTTCTTTTTTCTCTCTTAAATCTCAGTTGAGTGAGACATAGCCACGCCATTAAACAGAGGCTCGGGCTCTATTAATGGAGACCTTGGGAGAGAGGTGGACAGCAGACGCTGCTTCGGTGCCTTAAGGCAACTACCTTTGGGCCTATGACAGGTGGGACTAACAGGTGGCTGCCCCACCTGTCATAGACTAAAGGTAGGTGCCTTTAAGGCACCCAAGCTCAATCCGTGGACGGCAGATGGAGGTCAAAGGGCTCTCCTCCCGATAAGCACACGCAGGGGTCTAATCGCACGCCTCTCGTACTCAAATAGCTACCCTGCACGGCGCCTCCTAGCTAATAAAAAATGGGGACGCGTGGCAGCATGTAAATGGTACTAGTAAGTAGAACGGCCACGGTTTCAATAATACTTGTGTTTCCGATTGTAACGTGACAGCACTTGTTCCAAAATGACTTTGTTGATTGTTAATGTGTGCGCCTTCTCAAATCGGACTGCAAATTTACCACAACATGTTGGTGCCATGTCATGGCACCAAGCCAAGTTTCATTATTTTCATGCGTGTTTTGGATTTACAGGAATTAAAAAACTGAGTTTCTCAATGTTTCTAACCCAGCCACGACGCCCAGAATTTTGAATTTCATTCCCATTTGTTGCATGGAACCTAGAAATTTACCCGAGGACACACATGTGATTTTTCACCCAACTTTGGTGCACTGGAACATGTGCTTGTATTTCAAATTTGAATTATGCACACAAAGGTGACACGTTCCCTCCCAGAACCACGAGCCTTCTTGAGAGAAGCTCCGATTTGCAAGAAGCTTATACCAAAATTTGTTCCTATTCGGCCAATTTTTTACCACGGCATGGTACTACCATGACATGACACCATGCCAAGTTTCATGATTTTAAAACCAAGTTTCTCAATGTTCTCGACCGAGCCACGATGCCCAGATGTTTGAATTCTATTCGCATTTTTTGCATGGGACCTACTCCCTCCTTCCATCTATATAGGGCCTAATGTGTTTTTCAAGACAACCTTTGACTATTGACAAGATTAATAGCACATGAGATGTATACTATGAAAATTATATTATTGGAAGCTCCTTTGACATACAAATTTGAAGGTATGCTTTGTGTAAGTTGCATGTCATATATTATTGCTCTAACGTTTGGTCAAAGTTAGCCTTGAAAAACGCATTAGGACTTATATAGATGGAAGGAGGGAGTAGAAATTCACTCGAGGACACAAATGTGATTTTTCAACCAACTTTGGTGCACGGGAGCATGTGCTTGTAGTTCAAATTTGAATTATGCACATTAAATGACCAAAAACTCAATTAATGTGTAAATAAGGCCAAACGAAGCCGGAATAATTCCAAAATTTAACAGGGCACTCATGTAGTTCTATGTTGCCTTTCTAAATAAACTCAAGGGGGACAACATATATCGTTTCACACTCAAAGGTGGCACGTTCCCTCTGAGAACCACGAGCCTTCTTGAGAGAAGCTTCGGTTTGCAAGAAGCTTATACCAAAATCTGTTCCTATTCGGCCAATTTTTTTACCCCAACATGGTAGTACCATGACATGACATCCATGCCAAGTTTCATGATTTTCAGACGTGTTTTGGATTTACAAGAATTTTAAAACCAAGTTTCTCAATGTTCTCGGCCGAGCCACGATGCCCAGATGTTTTAATTTTATTCTC
This sequence comes from Triticum dicoccoides, assembly GCF_002162155.2. Classification (NCBI taxonomy): domain Eukaryota; kingdom Viridiplantae; phylum Streptophyta; class Magnoliopsida; order Poales; family Poaceae; genus Triticum; species Triticum dicoccoides. The sequence continues at coordinate 527,691,259 of NC_041382.1, forward strand.
ATTTCTTGCATGGGACCTAGAAATTCACCCGAGGACACAAATGTGATTTTTCAACCAACTTTGGTGCACGAGAGCATGTGCTTGTAGTTCAAATTTGACTTATGCATATTAAATGACCAGAAACTCAATTAATGTATAAAAAACGACAAACAAACCCGAAATAATTCCAAAATTTAACAGGGCACTAATGTAGTTCTATGTTGCCTTTGTTAAGAAACTCAAGGGGGCAGCATATATCGTTTCACACTCAAAGGTGGCACGTTCCCTCTTAGAACCACGAGCTTCCAAATCGGCCCAATTTTTTACAACAACATGTTAGTGCCATGACATGACACCATGCCAAGTTTCATGATTTCCAGGCGAGTTTTGGATTTACATGAATTTAAAATCAAAGTTTCTCGATGTTCTTGGCCGAGTCATGATGCCCATATGTTTGAATTTCATTCTCAATTCTTCCATGGGACCTAGAAATTCAACCAAGGACACACATGTGATTTTTCAACCCACTTTGGTGCACCGGAGCATGTGCATGCAATTCATATTTAGATTATGCACATTAAATGTCCAGAAACTCAATTAATGTATAAAAGACCAAATGAACCCGAACTAATTCCAAAATTTAACAGGGCACTCATATAGTTCTATGTTGCCTCTGTAAATAAAATCAGAGGGGAGGCAGCGTATATCGTTTCGCACACAAAGGTGACACGTTCCCTCTCGGAACCACAAGGCTTGTTGAGAGAATCTCCGGTTTTGCAAGAGGCTTATACCAAAACTTGTCCCAATTCAGCCAAAAATTATACGTATGAAAACAGGGTTTAGATTATCCCAAACATCTCTCTACCTAGACCAATAATGTACTATGATTTGAATTCAACATAAAATGGATACAAATATTTGAATTGGAGAGCGTATGGTACATGTAGTTCATAGTGAAATATGATTACTGCTATATGTATGTTTTTTTATCAAGATAATATTTAAATTATTGTATAACTTGACAACAATCATATTCAAATAAGGAAAATTGATTCAAATTTAGTCCATATGGTAGACGACAATATATATGTTCAGATGGTGGAGTAAAATGTTCATATATGATGGAATATCAAAATGTACGACTACATCAATTATAAACCGCAAGGTCACCTAACGGTATGTTCGAACTCAACATAACGTGGATTCAAAAATTGAAATTCGAGATCATGGCATCTGTAATCATATAAAAAGGGACATTACTCTTTCTTTGGAGGGAATTGATTTGTTTTTTGTTGTTGTTGAGGGAAGTGCGAATCGATTTGGTACTGTGCAGGGTAATCTTGTTCTCCCGATTTTTTTACATTTTTCTTGTAGTTTTTTCAATGGCATCTATAGCAATATAGTAAAAGGGGACATGACTCTATTGTGTCTTGTACGAATTGTTTTTTTACATGTTAAGTTTGTTCTGCCGAACAAGGAATCCGCACCTTGTTATCCTGAAATTTTCAAGCTCGAGTATCTTTTGTCTCACCTGCTTTGAAACTCCCGCTTCTTCAACCCGCGCCGCACCTTGTTATCCTGAAATCTGGACGCGCGCGAGAACTCCCTCCTCATCCGAAATCGCTCCCGCAGCCCAGACACGCGAAATCCGCCTTCTACCCCTCAGCCGGAAATGAAGCTCCACGTCGCGGTGTCAAAACCGGTGGGGGTACGCTGGTAACTTACCCTACATTTTGGACAAGCACGTCCCTAAGCTTGGCTCCCCCCATCCCCCTTTGCCCCCCCATTCGTACACCGAGGCCGCCAAAACCCGCGAAACCCCATGCTCCTTCGTCGGCCTCCCGACTGCCGCCCAGCCGTGGACTCTTCCCCGACTACATCGTCCACCGCAACGGCTCACCGTCCCTCATCCACCGCACCGGATGAGGATCCGTTGTCGATCTCGTCGTCCCGCCGGATCAACCGCCCCGTCCTCCACCTCCAAGGAGTTGCCCCAATGTTTGCCTCGTCTATCGCGCTACCTCAATCCCCACAATGCCGTCTTGACCTGCCCCACCGGAACAGCAGCACCCTCACCAATTCCTCCGATGAAGCCGAGGCCAACTCGGAGCCACCAAGGAGGTTCTGCACTCACCGCTACATTTTATTTTTTATTCGATCTCACGGGGCTGGCGGTGCTCGATACCGAGCAGACATGGCGTGTCTCCATCGACGGCGCCGTCGCCGGCCACATCATCCACGGCGTCTCTCCCCCATGTCGTTGCTTCCTCGGTGGCGACTTCCACAAGGGCACTAGCTGCAGCTACTCCGGCTCTTGCTCGCGCTGCGGCTCTGTTCTTGCTGTCGGTTGCGCTGCTCCACTGCTCCTGCTTTCGTTTGTGCTGCTGCTTTGCTCTTGCTCTCGCTTGCGCTGTTGCTGCTGTTGCACGACCTCCGTCAGCTACAAGAGTTGCTGCTTTAGCATTCGCTCGCGGTGCTAGTACACGACTTGCTCTCTGCTAGTGCGTTCCCTGCTCGAGCGCCTGCTGATTTAGATCACTGCTTCTCTGCTACTAGTGCTCGAACGCCCTAAACATCTATTGCAATGCTCTGTTACTAGTTCAATTAGTTTCGACAGTAAAATTCAGTTTCGCCTGTGAAGTTCATTTTCTTCAGATAAGTTTAGAGTGAACAGTACTTACATCATCTATCGGAGCGACCGTGGCGCGACTGATGCGTTTTACATCTAGCACTTTTTGGTGATGTATTTTACATCATCTATTGCAGATGATATTAGGGTCCCACTTCAAATTAACGTTGTCTGTCTTGTCATGCTTCAACCTCGTTGCCGTACACCTTAGCGGAGCTGCTCCAACGACAGAACCGTCAATCACAGCGGAGCAGTACCCTCGGTGCCGTTTCCAGAGGCCTCAGATCTTCTTCCCCGCCTCCGACAGTCACACCAGCATCATCACCATCCTCCACATCCAACCCAATGATGCTGAGGTCCACAAGGCTATGCCAAAGAGGTTGTACACTCGTCGCATCACTTTGTTTCTCCATTCCTCTGTTCTTCCAATTCATGTGAGCCAAAGACCCAGGTTGACTGAAATCATATGTTTCCAAATGCTCTATTTTGCACATGCATTCCTATCCTATTCCTGTGTTTTCCTGTCCTTGCGTTTATAGAATCCTCCAATTCTAAGGAGCCCTTACAGATTTACTTCATTTTCAGATAGGCGTTAAAGAAAACTCTGTGTGTTATGTCCTGCTCCTGCCGTGCCGTCATCCACCCCACCTGAGGTGTGTTGGGGAACGTAGCAGAAAACAAAAAAATTCCTACGGTTTCACCAAGATCCATCTAGGAGTTCATCTAACAACGAGTGATTAGATGCATCTACGTACCTCGTAGATCGCGAGCGGAAGCGTTCAAAGAACAGGGATGATGGAGTCGTACTCGACGTGATTCGAATCACCGAAGATCCTAGCACCGAACGAATGGCACCTCCGCGTTCAACACACGTACGGAACAGCCACGTCTCCTCCTTCTTGATCCAGCAAGGGGGGAAGAGAGGTTGAGGGAGATGGATCCAGCAGCAGCACGACGGCGTGGTGGTGGTGGAGTTGCAGTACTCCGGCAGGGCTTCGCTAAGCTCTATGGAGGAGGAGGAGGTGTTGGAGAGGGAGAGGGAGGCACCAAAGATGTGTTCTGAGAGGCCCTCCTTACCCCACTATATATAGGGAGTCCAAGGGGGGGCGCCGGCCCTAGGAGATCCAATCTCCTAGGGGGGGTGCGGCCAAGGGGGGAATCCCTCCTCCCCAAGGCACCTAGGAGGTGCCTTCCCCCTTTGGGACTCTTCCCTTCTTGAACCCTAGGCGCATGGACCTCTTGGGGCTGGTGCCCTCGGCCCATATAGGCCAAGGCGCACCCCCTACAGCCCATGTGGCCCCCCGGGACAGGTGGCCCCACCCGATGGACCCCGGGGACCCTTCCGGTGGTCCCGGTACAATACCGGTGACCCCGAAACTTGTCCCGATGCCCGAAATAGCACTTCCTATATATAATTCTTTACCTCCGGACCATTCCGGAACTCCTCATGACGTCCGGGATCTCATCCGGGACTCCGAACAACATTCGGGTTACTGCATATACATATCCCTACAACCCTAGCATCACCGAACCTTAAGTGTGTAGACCCTACGGGTTCGGGAGACATGTAGACATGACCGAGATCGCTCTCCGGTCAATAACCAACAGCGGGATCTGGATACCCATGTTGGCTCCCACATGCTCCTCAATGATCTCATCGGATGAACCACGATGTCAAGGATTCAAACAACCCCGTATACAATTCCCTTTGTCAATCGGTATGTTACTTGCCCGAGATTCGATCGTCGGTATCCCAATACCTCGTTCAATCTCGTTACCGGCAAGTCACTTTACTCGTACCATAATGCATGATCCCGTGACCAGACACTTGGTCACTTTGAGCTCATTATGATGATGCATTACCGAGTGGGCCCAGTGATACCTCTCCGTCATACGGAGTGACAAATCCCAGTCTTGATCTGTGTCAACCCAACAGACACTTTCGGAGATACCCGTAGTATACCTTTATAGTCACCCAGTTACGTTGTGACGTTTGGTACACCCAAAGCACTCCTACGGTATCCGGGAGTTACACGATCTCATGGTCCAAGGAAAAGATACTTTGACATTGGAAAACTCTAGCAAACGAACTATACGACCTTGTGCTATGTTTAGGATTGGGTCTTGTCCATCACATCATTCTCCTAATGATGTGATCTCGTTATCAATGACATCCAATGTCCATAGTCAGGAAACCATGACTATCTATTGATCAACGAGCTAGTCAACTAGAGGCTTACTAGGGACATGTTGGTGTCTATTATTCACACATGTATTACGATTTCCGGATAACACAATTATAGCATGAATAAAGACAATAATCATGAACAAGGAAATATAATAATAATGCTTTTATTATTGCCTCTAGGGCATATTACCGACAGTCTCCCACTTGCACTAGAGTCAATAATCTAGTTACATTGTGATGAATTGAACACCCATGGAATTCTGGTGTTGATCATGTTTTGCTCTAGGGAGAGGTTTAGTCAACGGATCTGCTACATTCAGGTCCGTGTGCACTTTACAAATATCTATGTCTCCATCTTGAACATTTTCACGAATGGAGTTGAAGCGACGCTTGATGTGCCTTGTCTTCTTGTGAAACCTGGGCTCCTTGGCAAGAGCAATAGCTCCAGTGTTGTCACAGAAGAGTTTGATTGGCCCCGACGCATTGGGTATGACTCCTAGGTCGGTGATGAACTCCTTCACCCAAATTGCTTCATGCGCTGCCTCCGAGGCTGCCATGTACTCCGCTTCACATGTAGATCCCGCCACGACGCTCTGCTTGCAACTGCACCAGCTTACTGCCCCACCATTCAAAATATACACGTATCCGGTTTGTGACTTAGAGTCATCTAGATCTGTGTCGAAGCTAGCGTCGACGTAACCCTTTACGACGAGCTCTTCGTCACCTCCATAAATGAGAAACATTTCCTTAGTCCTTTTCGGGTACTTCAGGATATTCTTGACCGCTGTCTAGTGTTCCTTGCCGGGATTACTTTGGTACCTTCCTACCAAACTTACGGCAAGGTTTACATCAGGTCTGGTACATAGCATGGCATACATAATAGAACCTATGGCTGAGGCATAGGGGATGACACTCATCTCTTCTATATCTTCTGCCGTGGTCGGACATTGAGCCGAGCTCAATTTCACACCTTGTAACACAGGCAAGAACCCCTTCTTAGACTGATCCATATTGAATTTCTTCAATATCTTATCAAGGTATGTGCTTTGTGAAAGACCTATGAGGCGTCTTGATCTATCTCTATAGATCTTGATGCCTAATATATATGCAGCTTCTCCAAGGTCCTTCATTGAAAAACTCTTATTCAAGTAGGCCTTAATGTTGTCCAAGAGTTCTATATCATTTCCCATCAAAAGTATGTCATCTACATATAATATGAGAAATGCTACAGAGCTCCCACTCACTTTCTTGTAAACGCAGGCTTCTCCATAAGTCTGCGTAAACCCAAACGCTTTGATCATCTCATCAAAGCGAATGTTCCAACTCCGAGATGCTTGCACCAGCCCATAAATCGAGCGTTGGAGCTTGCACACCTTGTCAGCATTCTTAGGATCGACAAAACCTTCCGGCTGCATCATATACAATTCTTCCTTAAGGAAACCATTAAGGAATGCCGTTTTGATGTCCATTTGCCATATCTCATAATCGTAGAATGCGGCAATTGCTAACATGATTCGGACGGACTTTAGCTTCGCTACCGGTGAGAAAGTCTCATCGTAGTCAACCCCTTGAACTTGTTGATAACCCTTAGCGACAAGCCGAGCTTTATAGATGGTCACATTACCATCCGCTTCTGTCTTCTTCTTAAAGATCCATTTATTTTCTATGGCTCGCCGCTCAACGGGCAAGTCAGTCAAAGTCCATACTTTGTTTTCATACATGGATCCTATCTCGGATTTCATGGCTTCTAGCCATTTGTCGGAATCCGGGCCTGCCATCGCTTCTTCATAGTTCGAAGGTTCATTGTTGTCTAACAACATGATTTCCAAGACAGGGTTGCCGTACCACTCTGGTGCGGAACGTGTCCTTGTGGACCTTCGAATTTCAGTAGGAGCTTGATCAGAAGTATCTTGATCATCATCAATAACTTCCTCTCTAGTCGGTGCAGGCACCTCAGGAACATTTTCTTGAGTTGCGCCTTTTTCTGGTTCAAGAGGTAATACTTCATCAAGTTCTACTTTCCTCCCACTTACTTCTTTCGAGAGAAACTCCTTCTCTAGAAAGGATCCATTCTTGGCAACAAAGATCTTGCCTTCGGATCTGAGGTAGAAGGTATACCCAATAGTTTCTTTAGGGTATCCTATGAAGACGCATTTTTTCGACTTGGGTTCGAGCTTTTCAGGTTGAAGTTTCCTGACATAAGCATCGCATCCCCAAACCTTTAGAAACGACAGCTTAGGTTTCTTCCCAAACCATAATTCAAATGGTGTCGTCTCAACGGATTTCGATGGAGCCCTATTTAAAGTGAATGCGGCAGTCTCTAAAGCATAACCCCAAAAAGATAGCAGTAAATCGGTAAGAGACATCATAGATTGCACCATATCTAATAGAGTGCGATTGCGATGTTCGGACACACCATTACGCTGAGGTGTTCCAGGCGGCGTGAGCTGTGAAACTATTCCACATTTTCTTAAGTGTGTGCCAAACTCGTGACTCAAGTATTCTCCTCCACGATCTGATCGTAGGAACTTGATTTTTCTGTCACGTTGATTCTCAACCTCACTCTGAAATTCCTTGAACTTTTCAAAGGTCTCAGACTTGTGTTTCATTAAGTAGACATACCCATATCTACTCAAGTCATCAGTGAGGGTGAGAACATAACGATAGCCACCGCGAGCCTCAACACTCACTGGACCGCATACATCAGTATGTATTATTTCCAATAAGTTGGTTGCTCGCTCCATTGTTCCTGAGAACTGAGTCTTGGTCATTTTACCCATGAGGCATGGTTCGCACGTGTCAAATGATTCGTAATCAAGAGACTCTAAAAGTTCATCAGCATGGAGCTTCTTCATGCGTTTGACACTTATGTGACCAAGGCGGTAGTGCCACAAGTATGTGGGACTATCATTATCAATCTTACATCTTTTGGTACTCACACTATGAATATGTGTAGCATTATGCTCGAGATTCATTAAGAATAAACCATTTACCATCGGAGCATGACCATAAAACATATCTCTCATATAAATAGAACAACCATTATTCTCGGATTTAAATGAGTAGCCATCTCATATTAAACGAGATCCTGATACAATGTTCATGCTCAAACTTGGCACTAAATAACAATTATTGAGGTTCAAAACTAATCCCGTAGGTAAATGTAGAGGTAGAGTGCCGACGGCGATCACGTCGACCTTGGAACCATTCCCGACGCGCATCGTCACCTCGTCCTTCGCCAGTCTCCACTTATTCCGCAGCTCCTGCTTTGAGTTACAAATGTGAGCAACTGCACCGGTATCAAGTACCCAGGAGCTACTACGAGTACTGGTAAGGTACACATCAATTACATGTATATCACATATACCTTTCGTTTTGCCGGCCTTCTTGTCCGCTAAGTATTTGGGACAGTTCCGCTTCCAGTGACCACTTTCCTTGCAATAAAAGCACTCAGTCTCGGGTTTGGGTCCATTCTTTGGCTTCTTCCCGGCAGCTTGCTTGCCGGGTGCGGCAACTCCCTTGCCGTCCTTCTTGAAGGCTTTCTTACCCTTGCCCTTCTTGAACTTAGTGGTTTTATTCACCATCAACACTTGATGTTCCTTTTTGACTTCTACCTTTGCTGATTTCAGCATTGCAAATACTTCAGGAATGGTCTTTTCCATCCCCTGCATATTGAAGTTCATCACAAAGCTCTTGTAGCTCGGTGGAAGTGACTGGAGGATTCTGTCAATAACCGCGTCATCCGGGAGATTAACTCCCAGCTGAGTCAAGCGGTTATGTGACCCAGACATTGTGAGTATGTGCTCACTGACAGAACTATTTTCCTCCATCTTACAGCTGAAGAATTTGTCGGAGACTTCATATCTCTCGACCCGGGCATGAGCTTGGAAAACCATTTTCAGCTCTCCGAACATCTCATATGCTCCGTGTCTCTCAAAACGCTTTTGGAGCCCCGACTCTAAGTTGTAAAGCATGCCGCACTGAACGAGGGAGTAGTCATCGGTACGTGCCTGCCAAGCGTTCATAATGTCTTGTTCTGCAGGGAGAACAGGTGCATCACCTAGCGGTGCTTGTAGGACATAATATTTCTTGGCAGCTATGAGGATGATCCTCAGGTTCCGGACCCAGTCCGTGTAGTTGTTGCCATCGTCTTTCAGCTTGGTTTTCTCTAGGAACGCGTTGAAGTTGAGGACTACGTTGGCCATTTGATCTACAAGACATATTGTAAAGATTTTAGACTAAGTTCATGATAATTAAGTTCATCTAATCAAATTATTCAATGAACTCCCACTTAGATAGACATCCCTCCAGTCATCTAAGTATAACATGATCCGAGTTAACTAGGCCGTGTCCGATCATCACGTGAGACGGACCAGTCAACGTCGGTGAACATCTTCATGTTGATCGTATCTTCTATACGACTCATGCTCGACCTTTCGGTCTTCTGTGTTCCGAGGCCATGTCTGTACATGCTAGGCTCGTCAAGTAAACCTAAGTGTTTTGCATGTGTAAATCTGTCTTACACCCGTTGTATGTGAACGTTAGAATCTATCACACCCGATCATCACGTGGTGCTTCGAAACAACGAACTGTCGCAACGGTGCACAGTTAGGGGGAACACTTTCTTGAAATTATTATGAGGGATCATCTTATTTACTACCGTCATTCTAAGCAAACAAGATGCAAAAACATGATAAACATCACATGCAATCAAATAATAATAGTGACATGATATGGCCAATATCACATAGCTCCTTTGATCTCCATCTTGGGGCTCCATGATCATCTTGTCACCGGCATGACACCATGATCTCCATCATCATGATGTCCATCATCGTGTCTCCATGAAGTTGCTCGCCAACTATTACTTCTACTACTATGGCTAACGCGTTTAGCAATAAAGTAAAGTAATTTACATGGCGTTTCTTAATGACACACAGGTCATACAAAAAATAAAGACAACTCCTATGGCTCCTGCCGGTTATCATACTCATCGACATGCAAGTCGTGATTCCTATTACAATAGCATGAACATCTCATACATCACATATAGATCATTCATCATTCATCACAACTTTGGCCATATCATATCACAAAGCACTTGCTGCAAAAACAAGTTAGACGTCCTCTAATTGTTGTTGCAAGTTTTACGTGGCTGAAGTAGGGTTCTAGCAAGAACGTTTTCTTACCTACGTGAAAGCCACAGCGTGATTTGTCAACTTCTATTTACCCTTCATAAGGACCCTTTTCATCGAATCCGCTCCAACTAAAGTGGGAGAGACAGACACCCGCCAGCCACCTTATGCAACTTGTGCATGTTAGTCGGTGGAACCGGTCTCACGTAAGCGTACGTGTAAGGTTGGTCCGGGCCGCTTCATCCCACAATACCGTTGAAGCAAGATAAGACTAGTAGCAGCAAGAAAGTTGACAACATCAACGCCCACAACAAATTGTGTTCTACTCGTGCAAGAGAACTACGCATAGACCTAGCTCATGATGCCACTGTTGGCGAACGTAGCAGAAAACAAAAATTTTCCTACGGTTTCACCAAGATCCATCTAGGAGTTCATCTAGCAACGAGTGATTAGATGCATCTATGTACCTCGTAGATCGCGAGCGGAAGCGTTCAAAGAACGGGGATGATGGAGTCGTACTCGACGTGATTCGAATCACCGAAGATCCTAGCACCGAACGGACGACACCTCCGCGTTCAACACACGTATGGAACAGCCACGTCTCCTCCTTCTTGATCCAGCAAGGGGGGAGGAGAGGTTGAGGGAGATGGCTCCAGCAGCAGCACGATGGCGTGGTGGTGGTGGAGCTGCAGTACTCCGGCAGGGCTTCGCTAAGCTCTATGGAGGAGGAGGAGGTGTTGGTGAGGAAGAGGGAGGCACCAAAGATGTGTTCTGAGAGGCCCTCCTTACCCCACTATATATAGGGAGTCCAAGGGGGGGCGCCGGCCCTAAGAGATCCAATCTCCTAGGGGGGTGCGGCCAAGGGGGGAATCCCTCCTCCCCAAGGCACCTAGGAGGTGCCTTCCCCCTTTGGGACTCTTCCCTTCTTGAACCCTAGGCGCATGGGCCTCTTGGGGCTGGTGCCCTTGGCCCATATAGGCCAAGGCGCACCCCCTACAGCCCATGTGGCCCCCCGGGACAGGTGGCCCCATCCGGTGGACCCCCGGGACCCTTCTGGTGGTCCCGGTACAATACCGGTGACCCCGAAACTTGTCCCGATGCCCGAAATAGCACTTCCTATATATAATTATTTACCTCCGGACCATTCTGGAACTCCTCGTGACGTCCGGGATCTCATCCGGGACTCCGAACAACATTCGGGTTACTGCATATACATATCCCTACAACCCTAGCGTCACCGAACCTTAAGTGTGTAGACCCTACGGGTTCGGGAGACATGTAGACATGACCGAGATTGCTCTCCGGTCAATAACCAACAGCGAGATCTGGATACCCATGTTGGCTCCCACATGCTCCTCGATGATCTCATCGGATGAACCACGATGTCGAGGATTCAAACAACCCCGTATACAATTCCCTTTGTCAATCGGTATGTTACTTGCCCGAGATTCGATCGTCGGTATCCCAATACCTCGTTCAATCTCGTTACCGGCAAGTCACTTTACTCGTACCATAATGCATGATCCCGTGACCAGACACTTGGTCACTTTGAGCTCATTATGATGATGCATTACCGAGTGGGCCCAGTGATACCTCTCCGTCATACGGAGTGACAAATCCCAGTCTTGATCCGTGTCAACCCAACAGACACTTTCGGAGATACCCGTAGTATACCTTTATAGTCACCCAGTTACGTTGTGACGTTTGGTACACCCAAAGCACTCCTACGGTATCCGGGAGTTACACGATCTCATGGTCCAAGGAAAAGATACTTTGACAT
>NC_041382.1:527703306-527743552 GCF_002162155.2 Triticum dicoccoides
CTTTCGCCGCCTCAGATCATCTTCTCCGTTGCCGGCAGCCACGCCAATTGCATTACCATCATCGACTGAGCAGATGAACCTGAGGACTACACAGTTCCGGAAGAGAGGTCGCAGTCTTTCGTGTTTGCTTACGTTATACATCGGTTATTATCACATGCTACTTTATCGTTCAATCTTGAGTTCTGAATTGCCCATGGGTCTCATATCAAGCCAGCAATGAATAGTATCTGTCTACTATCTGGTTCATCTAGGGTCTTCTATGTGGTTCATGTTGGGTGGGCAACAAACAATAGATGATCCATTGTCTATCTTTTTAAACTGAAGCTATAATCTACCTGCTATCATTAGTTTTGGATCCATCCACTTGTTTTCTACCACCAGTCTTGATTTTTGCATGCACCCCTTAGGCCTTACAAAATCTATCTATTTTTTATTATGCATGTCAGATATTGTACACAATTGTACTAAACATGTAGAGAAAAAGAGAAGACCATTGTGTGCGAATATAATGTCATGCAGACGCCGCTCCATGGTGGGCGAAGTGCCCCCCCCCTCTTGCATTTCCAGATTGTATTCCAGAGGAAGATAACTATTCAGATGGAGATTCGGAAGGAGCCGACCACGCCTGTTTACCACCTGAGGTGTTTGCTCTAACCTGGCATGCTGATGTCGGTCATATCATGCATATGGCGCCTTGCATTGCTTACATTATACATCTTATATGTCATCAGCTTAGTTTAGATTTGCTTTGTGTGAATGCCACCTGTTTGGTTTCTATATCATACTCTTCCTATGCATTAGCCATTTGAGTCGGTCATGGGAAAATCTGGAGTGAAAACAAGGTCTTCTGAGCAGTCAGTGCTACCTATGGATGCAGATTTCTTACTGGTTACAGATAGCTCCTTAGAGGAGGATTCAGAGAGAGATGACCAGTCGTATTCCCCCCCGAGGTGCATGCTCTAACTTGGTTAGGTTATATTGCTCATATCATGCATATGGTGTCTTGCATTTCCATGCCATGTGCTTAGATTAGACATGTTTTGTGTGAATGCCTCCTGTTTGCTTTCTATATCAAATATGTGAATTATGCAATGCCATGTTTTTCAGCCAGTTATCATATATGTGAATTATGCAACGCCATGGAGCCAGGCATCATATATGTGAATTATCTCATGCCATCTTTTTTTATTACGTATTCCATTTGTCGACAATCTGTGTATATTGAACTACTCTTCATGTGTATCAGCCATTTGAGCCGGTTATGGAAAAATCTGGAGTGAAAACAAGGTCTTCAGAGCAGGCAATGGTACCTGTTGAAGCATATATCTCGATAGTTACAGGGAGCTCCTCAGAGGAGGATTCAAAGACAGATGACCAGTCCTATATCCCACTTGAGGTGTATGCTCTAAGTTGCAATGTTTATATTTCTCATATGATGCATATGGTGTCTTGCATTGCTTAGTTTAGACATCATATGCACAATATTGAATTCTATCTGCTTAGTTTAGAGATCATACATGCGAGTGCCAGCTGCTTAGTATATGAATCAATTATGTCAATTATATCATGCCATCATGTATACTTAGACAACATGTATGTGAATTATTTCATCCCAACCTATTTTAGAAGGACATCATATAATTTGTCATGTCATCCTATTTAGGTACTCATCATATGTTGAATTATGCCATTATATCCTATTAAGTTATCTATCATACATCTGAAACTGTGTCATGCTATCCTGTTTAGTTAGGCATCATATATGTGAAATTGTGTCATGCTGTCCTGTTTGGTTAGACAACATATATGTGAATTACCACATCTGTCTATCATACAATGTTTGTACGTTCAATTTCTTTTCTTCTTTATCAGCCATTTGAATTGGAGGGGGTGATGGCAGTATCTAAGGGAGCAAAAACCCGTTCTTCACAAAAGACAGTGCTACTCGTCGCTGCAGATAGAACCATGGTTGTACTGGCCCACAAACTAGCCCCACCACACATAATCGAGACTCTTCCAGATTGCACACTTACACCGTTGGACAGAGAACCAGCTACAACCCATCTAACCGCAACCCCAGCGGATAGTAACCCACTTATAGTTGACAAAGCACCATGTCCACCACAGAGTACCCCCACACGAGCAGTTTGTAAAGCTACTGCAGTGCGCTAAACACGAAGACCACCACAGCTAACCCAAACTCCACGTTTAAAGCAGAAGAGCAACTGTTCTCAGGTCAGGTTCTGTAGCTATGGTCCATACTCCTTTGCTGTTGCATCACTGTATTTACTCATACCAACTACTTTCGAATTTAAAGGATCCAATTGAAACTCCAATGGCGCAACAGGAATGTTTTAAACCTATTTCTTTAACTGGATTGTTTTTCTAACTTCTTGCTCTATGTTGATTTCAGTTTAAGTTGTATAAACAGTTATGTTCTCATGTGATGCACATTACAAGTGCTGCCAATGCTTTGTAGTTTCTCAAACTTATATTCTGTCTATGCTGCTATGTCTTAAAAATATATGAGTTGAACTGTGTCTCTATCTTGATTAGGGAACATAAACTAGATTGATATGGACAATACAGTGACCATAGTACATAGATATATGTTTGTTTCATGCTGTTATCCTGTCCACCTTACTACTGAACCGGTTTACCAAAATGAGTTTCGTATACTACAAGCTAAACCTGTGATGTGTTTGCTTGTTTCTCTTGTAGTATACAAACAGAATATTGGAGAAGAGCACCCCACTATGCAATGGTAGAGAAAGTAATGCAGATAAGGTTCAAGATAGTGAGACAACCCTGTTGGTCTCCAAGAAAGGTGATAAAAACTATCTTGTAGACAGTGAGAAAACCCCATAGTCCTGCGTTGATGTAGTGTTCGAGTTACTGGCCAGTACTGCTGGCACGAGCTCTTTGAACTCGCTACCTGAATCACTTCGGCTTCTTCAGTCTCAGCTACAAGCTGAAAGGCATCAGTCAGCTGTGCTGCGGCAAGAAGCCGAAGGACTGAGGAAGTCCCTCCAGAATTCAGATGCGTACTTTCTTGTGCAACAGCAAGCGCTGGAGGATTTAAGCGCCAAACAAGAGAAAGTTAATAAGCTTGCTAAGCATCTTGCCAGCATTATGGGTACCCAGGATATTGTTTCTTGAACTCTTCTGAAGTGGTTTCAGTTCTGGACTTGTTTTGCTGCGGCGTTTATATGCTGCTTTGTTCCCTATATTTGCACTGGTGGCAAACTTTGATGCCCAGTGGATGTAATATGTGTAATAGCCATGATAGCCTAGCATAAGTTGCTTGCTTATTTATTTCCTTGTTGTCTTGTTTATTTGTTTTGCTTGTAGTCAGTGCAGTTCTTTTTCCACGGTTTTCTAGTGGCTACAATAACCTATTTTTTAAAACTAGGCCACAATAACCATGGGATAAATATTTATTGCAGTGACACTGGGCCTCCTACGGGCCGTAGAAGCAGTGGGCCTTCTACGGGCCGTAGAAACAGTAGGCCTTCTATGGTCCGTAGAAACAATGGGCCTTCTATGGGCCGTAGAAACAATGGGCCTTCTACCGGCCGTATCATAAATGGGCCTTATACGGCCGTATGATCGATTGGCCAAACATGGGCCAATAACAGGCCGCATTATGGTCGTAAACGGGCTAGAGTTGGAATTGTCCGTTCATGGGCCGACCATAACGGGCCATTGTTAATAGGCCGAATTTGATGATGCTATGGAAATGGCCCAACGTATTAACGGACCACAAACGGGCCGACTGTAACCATGGGCTGAATTTGGCCCACAAGCAGAAAATGACAGTAACGGGCGGTAAGTAAACAAATGCTGTAAATGAGCCCAAGAATAAATGGGCTCTGAGAAGGCCGAAAGATAACATGGGCTGGAAACGGCCCAATGGAATAACGGGTCGTTAATGGGTATAAAGTGACACACTGTTCATTACGGGCCAGTTTCACCACGGGCCGTTAATGTGTGTAAAGTGATACATTGTTCATTGCGGGCCAGTTTCACCATGGGCCGTTAATAGGCCAAGAGTTACATAGGGCCTCATATGGGCCGAAAGACGTCATGGGCCATACATGGGCCAGAAGTGAAAACGGGCTGGAATCATATTGGATGGCCCAGATGACGCTACTTGGCCTAATTCGGATAGGGCGTAACTGGCCTTGGGTTAGCAGGCTGTAAATGGGCTATATGCGAACAGGCCGTTAACAGGCTTTCCATGGCCGGCCCGCCACCTCTTGACCAAGTCAAACGGGCTGGCCTTTTCACCGGAATGGGCCTCTGTTGGGTCGTGCCACGTGTCGACGTATCATAGGTGCCTTCTGTCCAATGAGTGGATGACATCTGTCCCAACGATGAGCCGACACGTGTTTCCTCCAGCCAATGATGATTTACACGTGGAAAATCCCCATTGGTCGGGGCTGTTAACGGGTTATCGGATCCAAAACCCGACCCGATAGCTTAACAGTGTTCCGTTATGGTGGATGCCACGTGTTGGTCACCCTTGATGAAAGCACTTCTGTGACGCGCGATTTATCGTCATGGAAGTGCACACTTCCGTGATGATAATTTTGGTAATGTCATGGAACACTTCTACGACAGCACATGTATGACTATCTTGATTTTGTCATAAAACCGTCATGGATGTACATGCATGACAAAAATGTGACCTATTGTGACAAACATGTATCATCACGGAAGTGTATTTTTTTGTAGTGTATAATGTTTGATTCTTTGACCGTTCACCACCCTCGGATTTGTGCCTTCGAAGTTGTTGATTTTTCTGGCACCAGAATGATAGACCTCCTCGATTATGTAATGACCTTCCCAGTTAGAGAGGAGTTTTCCTGCAAAAAAATCTTAAACGAGAGTTGTACAACAATACATAATCACCTACATTAAACTCACGTTTTTGTATCCTTTTATCATGCCATCTTTTAACTTTTTCTTTAAACAGTTTGGCATTCTCCTAGGCCTGGGTTCTCCATTCATCAAGTGAGCTAATGTTAAAAAGCCTCTTATCACCGGCAAGTTTGAAGTCATAGTTGAGCTCTTTAATGGCCTAATATGCCTTATGTTCTAATTCAAGAGTTAAGTGACATGCTTTACCATAAACCATTTTATATGGAGACATACCCATCGGATTTTTGTATGCAGTTCTATAGGCCCATAATGCATCATCAAGTTTATTGGACCAATTATTTCTAGATATATTAACAGTCTTTTGCAAAATTAATTTCATCTCTCTATTGCTCAGTTCTACTTGAACACTAGACTGTTGATGATATGGAGATGCAATCCTATGATTACCATCATACTTAATAAGCATTTTACAAAAAGCACCATGAATGAAATGTGAACCACCGTCAGTCATTAAGTATCTAGGGACTCCAAACCTTGGAAAAATAACTTCTTTAAGCATCTTAATAGAGGTGTTATGATCAGCACTACTAGTTGGGAGAGCTTCTACCCACTTAGTAACATAATCAACAGCAACTAAAAGATGTGTAAACCCATTAGAGGAAGGAAACGGTCCCATATAATCAAAGTCCCAAACATCAAATGGTTCAATAATAGGTGAACAATTCATAGGCATTTCTTGACGTCTACTAGTATTGTCAATTCTTTGACATTCATCACAAGACAAGACAAACTTACGGGCATCTTTGAAGAGAGTAGGCCAATAAAAACCGGATTGCAATACCTTATGTGCAGTTCTGTCTCCAGCATGGTGTCCTCCATAAGCCTCGGAGTGACACTTGTGTAGGATTTGTTCCTATTCATGCTCAGGTACACAACGTCTAATAACACCATCTACTCCTTTATAAAGATGTGGGTCATCCCAAAAGTAATGTCTTAAATCATAGAAGAACTTTTTCTTTTGCTGGTATGTGAAACTAGGTGGTATAAACTTAGCAACAATATAATTAGCATAATCAGCATACAACGGAGTAGTACGAATAGCATTTATGACAGCTAATTGTTCATCAGGAAAGCTATCATCAATAGGTAGTGGGTCATCAATAACATTGCCTAACCTAGACAAATTGTCTGCAATGGGGTTCTCAGCTCCCTTTCTATCAATAATATGTAAATCAAATTCTTGAAGCAATAGAACCCATCTAATAAGTCTAGGTTTAGCATCTATCTTTTCCATAAGATATTTAATAGCAGCATGATCAGTGTGAACAGTTACTTTAGAATCAACAATATAAGGTCTGAACTTATCACAAGCAAATACAACTGCTAAAAATTCTTTTTCAGTAGTAGCATAATTTATTTGGGCACTGTCTAGAGTCTTACTAGCATATTGAATAACATTTAATTTCTTATCAACTCTTTGTCCTAGAACAGCCCCTACAGCATAATCACTAGCATCACACATAATTTCAAATGGTAAATTCCAATCAAGAGGTTGAACAATAGGTGCAGAAACCAAAGCTTTCTTAAGTATTTCAAATGCTTCTACACAATCATCATCAAAGACAAAAGGGACATCTTTTTGTAAGAGATTAGTCAGAGGCCGAGAAATTTTAGAAAAGTCCTTAATGAACCTCCTATAAAAACGGCATTACCAAGGAAACTTCTTATACCTTTAATGTCCTTGGGACACGACATCTTTTCAATAGCATCAACTTTAGCTTTATCAACTTCAATTCCTCTTTTAGAAATTTTATGCCCAAAGACAATACCTTCATTAACCATAAAGTGGCACTTCTCCCAATTCAAGACAAGATTAGTTTCTTCACATCTCTGCAAAACTCGATCAAGGTTGCTTAAGCAATCATCAAAAGAAGTTCCGTAAACGGAGAAATCATCCATGAAAACCTCAACAATCTTTTCACAAAAGTCAGAGAATATAGAAGTCATACATCTTTGGAAGGTAGCAGGTGCATTGCATGAACCAAAAGGCATATGTCTATAAATAAAGGTACTGAAAGGGCAAGTAAAAGTTGTATTTTCTTGATCCTCTTTTGACATAGTTATTTGAGAGAAACCAGAATAACCATCTAGAAAGCAAAAATGTGTGTGTTTGGATAATCTTTCTAGAATTTGATCAATAAAAGGTAAAGGGTAATGATCCTTTTTAGTAGCTTTATTTAATTTGTGAAAATCAATTACCGTTTGATAACCTGTGACAATTCTTTATGGGATCAATTCATCTTTATCATTACGAACAACAGTAATACCTCCCTTCTTAGGGACACAATTGATAGGACTTACCCACTGACTATCAGCAACGGGATAAATTATACCTACCTCCAGAAGCTTTAGTATTTCTTTTCTTACCACTTCTTTCATCTTAGGATTTAACCGTCATTGGTGATCAACAACCGGTTTAGCATCCTTCTCCAATTTTATTTTGTGCTGGCATAAAGTGGGACTAATGCCCTTAAGATCATCAAGAGTATATCCAATAGCAGCACGGTGCTTCTTCAGAGTTTTCAATAATTTCTTTTCTTCATGCTCTGAAAGGTTAGCACTAATAATAACAGGATATATCTCTTTCTCATCAAGATAAGCATATTTGAGAGTATCAGGTAAAGGTTTAAGCTCAAACACGGGATCACCCTTGGGTCGAGGAGGATCCCCTAGAATTTCGATAGGCAAGTTGTGTTTCAAAATAGGTCCTTGTTTAAAGAATACTTCACCTATTTCCCTTATTTCATTCATAAACATATCATTTTCATGGTCTAGCAAATATTGTTCTAAAGGATCACTAGGAGGCATGGCAATAGAGGCAAGACCAATAATTTCATCTTTACTAGGCAATTCTTTATCATGGGGTTGTCTACGAAATTTAGCAAAATTAAACTCATGAGACATATCCCCTAAACCCATAGAAAAATATACTTATTGCAGTCAACCTTAGCATATATTTTTTGACTATACATAGTAGGGCAAAACCCCACTGTAATTTTTATGTCAATAAATAAATAGAGTACAAACATACAAGGCTTGAGATAAGCCCAAAAGAAACAAAAAAATAGACGAACTAGACCAAAAATAGAAAAAAACAATAAATTACAGGACAAGACTGTCCAACCAGGAAAAGAAAGAGGATGCAAACTTCTCCTTGATTCTGAATTTGAGCAGGTGGAGTTTTGAGAGGAAATTGAACTTCCATATGTCAATGCTGGTGGGGATGTTTTTGAATATCTTATCATTCCTGTAATCCAAATGGCCCATGAAGCAATGATAATGATCTCCATATAAAAAGGTTGATGTGGATTACCCTTTAAGTCTGGAAGAGCTTCCATGATGGTTAGATTTCTTTGTCTGTTGGGGCAAAGGATGTCCCAACAGGCGGAAGCAAAAGGACAAGTCCAAAATAGGTGTTATAAAGTTTCTTGTTGCTGACAGCTGAGGGTAGCACAATTGTAGTTGTCTAGATGAAAAGTTTTCCTCCTTAGCAAATTCTTGGTATTAAGTCTGTTATGTAGAAGCCTCCAAAAGAAGACCTTGTGTTTTGGCTGGAAAGAACTCTTCCAAATCCAGTTGAACTATGCTGGAACAATTTTGACTCCTATCAAAATTTTGTAAGCTTTGGCCACAGAAAAAGTATTAGTTCCCCACATATAACTCCATGAGTCTAGGTGCTCTCTAAATGCAGATCCTCTTAAAGTGTCACAAACCTCCTCCATCAGCTCAAATTCCATAAAAGCTTCCTCAGTAAGTGGCAGGTGAAATAAGTCTTCCAAGTATTCAAACTGAAGTACCCTTTGCACTGAAATGTTTTGATCTTTTACAAAGGAGTAAAGATGAGGAAAAAGTTGATTCAGACAAGCAGAGTGCTAGAGGTCAGACCAAAACAGAGAAGATTTACCATCACCAATTGTGCATCTTGCCATGGATTTATAGCTGTCAATGAGCCTCAAATTACACTTCCACCAGAAAGATCCTTCCCATTTTTGCCCTGGCTGGATGCCATTGTCATAGTAAACCTCCCAAGTGAGGTTAACCCATTGGATATTTTCCCTATTATAAAATTTGCGAAGGTTTTTGAGCAGAAGAGCTTGATTTTGCACAAAGATGTTCATCACTCCAAGGCCACCCTGATTTTTGGGTCTACAAACAATGGACCATGCTACCATAGCAGGCCTGTGGTCCTCCAAATCTGGTCCCCTCCAAAGACAATGCCTCAAGTATTTGTTAACCTGCTTTTTGATGGTTACAGGCACATCAAGGCAGTCCATGAAATATATAGTAAGAGAATTTAGTACTGACTTGACCAGAAGCAACCTGCCAGCAAGAGTCATAAAAGAAGATAGACCCACTAGTTTTTTGGCAATTCTACTCACTAAAGCCAAACATTGTTCCACTGTTGGTTTTAAGGTCCCTAGAGGCATGCCCAGGTAAGTGAAAGGGAATGATCCCTTCTTGCAGTTCAGAGTACCAGTCAAAATTTCCATTTTATCATCACTCACATTGATTGGTATGAGGTTTGATTTGTTGTAATTGACCTTTAAACTAGTAGCATCTGCAAAAGTGTGTAGAAGAGCTTTAAGACAGTGGAGTTGTGTGGCATCAGCTTGCATGAGAATCAAAGTATCATCTGCATACTGCACTATGGGAAAATTTGGACATGACTGCACTTGCAAAGGAGGTGTAAGAAGACCCAGGTTCATAGCTCTGTTCATGATTGACTGTAGGAGGTCAGCAGCAAGCACAAAAAGGAGGGGAGAGAGAGGGTCCCCTTGCCTTACTCCTCTGAGACAGTAGAACTTTTTTCCAGGAATGCCATTGAGAAGCACTTGTGATGAGGCTGATGTAAATAGCATTTTAATCTAGCCAATCCATCTCTCTCCAAATCCCTTTGCTTTGAGGATATCAATGATTGTGGAGTGTTCAATGAGGTCAAAAGCCTTTTCAAAGTCTAATTTTAGGACAATAATTTCCTCCCTGGACTTGTGGCATTGATGCAAGTACTCATAGGCCTAGCCAAGACAGTCATGGATAGCTCTCTCCTTTAGGAAACCATACTGATTAATATCACCATTTTGAGGATCAATTTTTGCAACCTGTTTGCTAGCAATTTAGTGATGAGCTTGAGACAACAGTTTAGCAAAGAAATAGGTCTAAAATCATTTGCAGTAGTTGGAGTGGTCCCCTTGGGAACTAAAGTGATGAAAGAGGTGTTGATACTCTCTAGTGAAATTTGCCCTGCATAGAACTCATGAACTAGTCTAGTGACATCAGGCTTTATAATGTCCCAACAGCTTTTAAAGAACTCATTGTTAAAACCATCAGGCCCAGGAGACTTTGTCTGATGGCAAGTGTTTGACTACATCATTGATTTCTTCCTCAGTGAAGGGAATTTCCAGTTGCTCAAAGTCTGAATGACTAGCTTGATGCTGCAGTAGTGAATTTAAATCAAAGTGCATTGTGGTTTGCTGAGATTGCCCTAATCTCTTCCTGAAAGCATTCCACAGAAGAGCTTCTTTTCCTTCATGGTCTGTTATTTCCACTTGATCCTCATTTTTTAGCATTGCAATGTGATTATGCCTGTAGTTGATAGATGCCTTTGTATGAAAGAATTTTGTGTTTTCATCACCAAATTTGACACCCTTGATCTTTCCTCTCTGCTTCTAGTAGATCTTTTGGTTTTTGAGCAAAATGAGCAAATGCTCTTTTAGACTCAACCTGCAGTTCCATTCCAAATCACCTAGGTCTCTGAATTCCTCAAAAAATCAAACAAGAAAATAACCTCATTAATTGCTACAATTTTAGCTTTAAGGCAAGACATATTTTTGGCCCAAAGTTTGAGAGCCCTTCTCAGGTTTTTGAATTTGGCATTGAAGCTTTTTGCTGCATCAAGATTACCCACAGGTATACTCCAGGCTGCAGAGACTACCTCTTTAAAGTCAGAGTGCTTTAACCAATAATTTTCAAATCTAAAAACCTTGGCCTTGGGAATAGCAGTTCCAATTTTGATGACACATGGAAGATGATCTAATATAGGCCTGGAAAGAGGCATAGCAATTGTATCAGGAAAAACAGTCATCCATGAAGCAGAGGTAAAGAACCAGTCCAGTTTTTTCAACAAAGGGCTCTGTTACATATTACTCCAGCTGTATTTTCTGCCATGAAGTGGAAGCTCAATTAAACCAAGATTACTGATGGCTTCATTAAAGAGCATCATTTCATTAACATCCTCACCAAGTTTGTTTCTGTTGGAAGGGGCTCTAATAAAGTTGAAATCTCCAACTAGGATCCAACTAGTGTCCAGTGGCATATGAATGTTTGAAAACCAATTGATAAATTCAATTTTTGTCTGCTTGTTCACAAGGCCCATAGATGTTGGTTAGGATCCAAGATTGATTAGACAAAAGACTAGTGAAACTGATTGAGAGAGAGAGAATCTATTTTGGAAGATGACCTCTCCCTCAAAGAGGGAACCATTCCAGGTGATTAAAAGCCCTCCAGATGCACCAATTGAAGAGAGAAAAGCAAATTTATTGAGCCTGTTAGGACAGAAGTTCCTGATGTAAGCAACATCAAAATGTCCCCTCTTGGTTTCTTGAAGACAAAGGATGGTGCAGGCACTTTCCTCAATTTTTTGCCCTAGAGCAAGCCACATGTCAGGTGAGTTAATCCCTCTGATGTTCCAGTTCAAAATATTCCAGCTTCTATTTTGATAATTTATGGACACAATTTAGAGGTGAAACCAGAGACCAAGCACCATCACTTGGCCAGTACCAAAGAATGAATAACAAAAAGGACAGCATAGCAAGCAAAATCAGCAGATACAACAACCACAACATCCACAGGATAGTAAAAGAGATAACTTCCCAGAGGGCATTAATGTAGCAAAGTGCACTGACAATAGAACGGGAACTAGCATAACTAGTCCATAGGGCCCATAAATTGTAGGTACAGCCAAAAGGAACAAGGATACATGCCAACACTTTAAATCCCTCTCTCACCACTACAAAAGCATAGTGTTTGATCATCTAAACACATGGGGAGTCCTGCCTATCCTCATTGGATGGGAGTATCCCAGCCAAGTCCTCTCCCACCTTCCTCTTGGGCTTCTTAGAGATCTTTCCCTCCATGTCCTAATCATCCACCTTGCAAAATGAGGTTGTGAGATTTTTAACCACTGATTTCTAAGCAATTGGGGGTAGCATTACATGGCAGACACTTATTATTAGAGCAAGAACCCCTTTTAAAACCAGCATTATCTTTTTTATTTTATCACTCCTTCTTACCTCTGTTTCTACTAGAGGTGTATTTCCTCCCCTTCTTTATTTGGAGTTTTCGGTCCCAAAAGGTTGAAGGAGGGCCAAAGAGTCCAAGTCCTGCTGGTTGGAAGAATCACCAGCATTTTCCTTGTTTGTGTCCTGTTGCTGTGACTCAACCATGATCTGTTGGCAAATAGGAGCCTTAGTAGCTAAACATTTGTCAGGAATGTGAAAGAGAAGAGAATCATCAGTGACTTCTACTTCAGCAAGTAATTCCCATAAAGGATATTTGAGCGTATTGAGAGTCCATTTAAACTTGTCTGGTGTCATTAGAAGATGCACAATAAAATTGAACCACTTACTGGGATTTTAACAGAGAGTGAAGGAGCACCCTCCAAAGGTTTTTGTGCAAAATTCTACTTCCAAATCACAAGCCCTTCTTCTGACAAAATAGTATCTTTATTAGCTACAGCCTTTAACTAGATAGATTTCAAACCTAGTAGAGAAGGAGCAAACTCAAAGTGCTCTTCAATTTGGACAATCCAATTACCTTTCTATCTTAGCATTAACAGTATTCAAGAACGGTCTACCAAATATAATGGGACAAAAGTTATCTTGTGGGGAACCAAGAACAAGAAAATCAGCAGGATATTTTACTTTCCCACACAAGTCAAAATCTCTAACAATCCCAACGGGTGAAATAGTGTCTCTATTGGCAAGCTTAATTGTAACATCAACCTCCTCTATCTCAGTAGGTGCAATATCATGCATAATTTCTTTGTATAAGGAATTAGGTATTGCACTTGCACTAGCACCCATATCACATAAGCCATGATATCAATGATCTCCTATTTTAACAGAAATAACAGGCATGCCTACAACAGGTCTATGTTTATTTTTAGTATCGGCTCTAGCAATTCTAGCAGCTTCATTACAGAAGTAAATAACATGCCCATCAATATTATTAGCCAAGAGATCTTTAACCATAGCAACACTAGGTTCAACTTTAATTTTCTCAGGGGGTTTAGGTGTCTTTAATATTACTGTTGTTAACCATAGTTGAAGCTTTAGCATGATCCCTTATTCTAACAGGGAAAGGTGGTTTCTCAATATAAGCAGTAGGAACAATAGGATCATTATAAGTGATAGTCTTTTCTTCAACTTTAACAGGTGCAACTACTTTTACTTCAATCGGAGGACTATATTTAAACCACTTCTCCTTAGGGAGATCAACATGAGTAGCGAAGGATTCACAGAAAGAAGCTACTATCTCAGAGTCAAGTCCATATTTAGTGCTAAATTCACAGAAAGCATCGGTATCCATAAAAGATTTAACACAATCAAACTTAGGTGTTATACCTGACTCCTTACCTTCATCGAGGTCCCAGTCTTTAGAGTTGCGTTTAATTCTTTCCAATAAATCCCATTTGAATTCAATAGTCTTCATCAAAAAAGATCCAGTACAAGAAGTATCGAGCATGGAGCGATTACTGAGAGAAAGCCAAGCATAATTTTTTTGAATAATCATTTCTTTTGAGAGCTCGTGATTGGGGCATGGACATAACATTGATTTAAGCCTCCCCCAGGCTTGAGCGATGCTTTCTCCTTCGCGAGGCCAAAAATTATATATATAATACGCTCAGGATGAACCAGATGCATATGATAAAACTTCTGATGAAATTCCAATTTCAATCGTTGGTAGTTCCATGATCCAATATCATCAGATAGCCTACACCATGTCAATGCATCTCCCTTCAAAGATAAAGGGAAGAACTTCTTCTTGATAACATCCTCGGGCATACCTGCAAGCTTAAATAATCCACAAACTTCATCCACATAGATTAGGTGCAAATCGGGATGTAATGTTCCGTCACTTGTGAAAGGATTAGGTAGCAGTTTCTCTATCATACCTGAAGGATTTCAAAGTAAACATTTTCAGTAGGTTCAGTGGGTTGAGGAGCAACTCTTTGCTCTACTGGTCGGGGTGAACATACCCCGAACAAGCCCCTCAAAGGATTATGTTCCATAGTAACAAGTGATAGTAAATTTCAGTACACTATATAAATTTTCCCTTACCAAATTCCACCTACCAAAGGCGCTTCACTCCCCGGCAACGGCGCCAGAAAAGAGTCTTGATGACCCACAAGTGTAGGGGATCTATCGTAGCCTTTTTGATAAGAGTGTCGAACCCAACGAGGAGCAGAAGGAAATGATAAGCGGTTTTCAGCAAGGTATTTTCTGCAAGCACTAAAATTATCGGTAACAGATAGTTTTGTGATAAGGTAATTGGTAACGGGTAACAAATAGTAAAAGTAAGTAAGTTGTAGCAATATGGCCCAATCCTTTTTGTAGTAAAGGAAAAGCCTGGACAAACTCTTATATAAAGTAAAGCGCTCCCGAGGACACATGGGAATTATCATCAAGCTAGTTTTCATCACATTTATATGATTCGTGTTTGGTACTTTGATAATTTGATATGTGGGTGGACCGGTGCTTGGGTACTGCCCTTACTTGGAAAAGCATCCCACTTATGATTAACCCCTATTGCAAGCATCCGCAACTACAATAGAAGTATTAAGGTAAACCTAACCATAGCATGAAACATATGGATCCAAATCAGCCCCTTACGGAGCAACGCATAAACTAGGGTTTTAGCTTCTATCACTCTAGCAACCCATCATATACTTATTACTTCCCAATGCATCCCTCTAGGCCCAAACAATGGTGAAGTGTCATGTAGTCGACATTCACATGACACCAGTAGAGGGATGACAACATACATCTCATCAAAATATCGAACGAATACCAAATTCACATGACTACTTATAGCAAGAATTCTCCCATGTCCTCAGGAACAAACGTAACTACTCACAAAGCATATTCATGTTCAAAATCAGAGGGGTATTTGTCGGTGTACAAAAAGATGGGTACACTTTTTGTACCCCTATAACTGTGCACGGGCAGTCTGAGCCGCGGATACCACCACACCAAGCAAGGCAAGGGAGGTGAGCCAGGGTAAGACCGAAGCTCAAGAGAACTAGAATGATGCCAAGGACAAGACCACGAAGAGCAAAGGGGACGAAAGCGGACTCCCCCGGCAAGGATGTTCTAGCAGCCCCGGCAAGACCCTTGCCGCGGCGACTCGTCCCGCGCCTATGGAGCAAATCACCCTTGAGTCCACTGCCCCAAAGGGCAAGGATTCGGGAGACATCCCCGTGGCGGCATGCAGATCTTTGTGAAGACATCCAAGATCAGATACGCACTAAGGAGACGACAACCCTTGGCGGGATCCCAGCCGAGGAAGACTACAAGGCCCCCGGCAAGCGCCTTGCCGGGGATGAGAGCAGGCGCCTTGGAAAGACCGTTACTGGGGCCCCGGCAAGGCCCTTATTGAGGACACCCGCAGGGCCACCATCAGGCCGACACCGACTAAACCTCTACCACCGCATGCATGCAGCTGCTGACCCAACCAGCTGGGCAGGCACCCGCGTGGCGGCATGCAGATCTTCGTGAAGACCCACCACTGCGCCACCTCAGCTGCCTACCTACCTATGTGGCATCGCAGGCATCGCTGGCCAGGGCGCGTGTCGACACAAGAAGGAGCGGTGACGGACAAGACAGGTTTCTCCCCCATCCCCGATAAAGCAAAGACACCTAAGCAAGATGCATTAAATGCGCCTTGTCATGTGATGCGAGGGATAACCTCGCAGCACTGTACCCTTTCCACCTCCTGTGTGCCACTATGGCAACCCCTTTTTTCTATAAAAGGAGGCCCGAGGCGACCAGAGGAAGGATTCAGCTTTTTGGAGCTCCTCATAGCCCATAGCTAGCTCAAGAACACAGATATACAATCCACCAAAGCAGGAGTAGGGTTTTACGCATCCTCGCGGCCCGAACCTGGATAAACGAACCGTGTGCTATCTGTTTGATCCGCTCTTCTCACGAGCCCGCGCCCCGCTAACCACAGTAGGGATTCTTGTGATCCCATAGGTGTCGTTCCCACCGACATCTTTGGCGCGCCAGGTAGGGGGCGCAGTGGTGAGAATCAGCTTTAGCAGTTAGTTCGGCGCTTCTTCATCATCATGGCACCCAAGAAGAAGACGATGGTGGAGGTTGGCCAGTCGGAAGCCAGACAGCCCGTCCCAACGCGGGCGAGCAGCGGACCGGTCGCAGAAAGGACCCGGGGCGCTGCTCGCGAACACCAACACCATCCAAGCTGCCGGAGTTTGGGAGGCGGCGATGTTTGTGCGCCTGGTAACGGGCCACACGTCGCCAAATCCAAAGGCGGAGCCAAGCCCTTCGCGGGTGGAGCGGGGCCTTCCAAGGTCATCGCCGCCCCGCCCGAAGGCGACGCAAGGGCCTCCAAGACTCCCACGCCGGCGCCAACAGCGCGCTCCTCCCACGCAGCGCGCGACGAACGGCGTAATCACGCCGCAGATCCCGGGCGTCGCCGCGGGAAGAGCCCCGAGCGCCACTCCCGGGACGTAGAAGACATGTCCACTCACCGAGGTGCTGGTGAAAACGGCATGCAACCGCGGGGTCGTGATAGAGCTCCTTCTGACATGGTCAGAAGTCGAAGCGCGTCGCGATCCGTGCAGGTTTCGCCGCCACCGACGCCAGCATAGGCCCTGGCGCGCGCGCAGTTGCTCCTCGACTTTCCTCCCACTACGGGAAACTCGACGAATGGAGAGCCACTATCCGAAGCCTTGTTGTGGTGGCCAACAAAGACGAACCAAGTCCAGTGGGGCCCCCGGGTCGATGCTCCGATGGAGTCCCGCGGACCAGTGGCGGAAAAGCCGGCGACGGCCTGACCACGGTGCATTCACCTCTTCCCCTTCCGGTACCGCGGACGCCGGATCGTCGTGACGTCGCGGGCGACGACATCTCCATAGCATCGTCTAACCCGCGGACCCACTGTGACCAGCGCCAAGTTCTTCGGGAACGAGCCCATGAAGACGCTCGAACCACTATCGAGCGCCGGCGCGGAGCGTGCCACCAGTCAGACAAGCGAGCAGGGCCTGCTGTGAACCACCCGGCCCCGGGGAGCCCTGGAGGCCTACCTTACGAGGTAGGCTGTCCGGCTTTTACCTGTGAGCTGCCCTAGTGGCCCACTCACCGCACCTTCAAACCCGACGTTGGCGAAAAGTACAACGGCAAGACTCACCCGTCTGAGTTCCTCAGCATCTACACCATCGTGATGCAAGCCGCCGGAGCCCGGATGATAAGGTGCTTGCGAATTACTTTCCATTGGCTCTTAAACCCAACGCCATGTCGTGGATGATTCACTTGCCGATAGACTCTATTTCCTCTTGGTCGGATTTGTGCCATGAGTTTGTGGGCGCCTTTACTGGAGGTCACCAAGCCCATGGCCAAGCAAGCGACCTGCATGTCATTCCCCAGAAGGGAGGCGAGAGTCTGCGCAAGTATATACAGAGGTTCAGTCGGGTACAGTATAGTATCCCTGATGTTCACCCTGCCGCCATCATCAGCGTGTTCCATCAGAACGTGCGTAACCGCAAGATGTGCGAAGAACTGGCAATGAACAAGGTGAAAGATGTGGCAGAACTCTATGTTCTTGCTGATAAATGTGCCCGAGCTGAAGAGGGAAGGAAGTACCCCGGCGAAGATGCCGGCGTGGAAACCAACTCCTCAGATGAGGATACTGCCGCCGCGGCGAAGAAAGGCCGGCGACGCAACAGGAAGCGCAAAGGTAAAGCTGTGCTTGCCGTCGAGGGATCTGACGACGCCGGCTCCGCCAAGAAAACCAAGGCAGATGACCCCAGTGAGGAAATTGTCGGATGTGTCGCCTGCTGGGCCTTGGCGACTGCCGAGAAGCCAGGAAACTCTGACAAGCAACACTGCAAGATCCATCGCACCAAAGGCCCTGATCTCCAGAACTGGCGACAGGTTGAGCTCCTTGCTGAGAAGCAGAGGGCTGAATATGAGAGGCGGGACAAGGAGAAAGACCAGGACGGTGCTGAGGGGTCCGGCAAGAAGCGTGACGGACAGGCGGGCCGTCGCGGCAAAGATAAACAGCAGGAGAAGCCCGCTCGGGGCCGTGACAAAAAGCCAAAAGACGATGATCACGAAGAGGACGATGAGTCTGGTGACCAAGAATTTCAGAAAGCTACAGAGGCCATGTGCGTCGATGGCGGCGCCTCGCTGCATACCTCTCACCGCTAGCTTAAACAGTGGGCACGTGAGATTACAGCGACGGAACCGTCGTTTGATGCCCAAAGGCCGCTGAAGTGGTCCAGCACACCTACCATTTTTGACACTGAGGATCACCCTGATCGCACTACTGCAGTCGGGTGCTTGCCATTGTTGGTTTCACCAACAATATGCAACCTCAAGGTGACAAAGATGCTAGTCGATGGCGGGGCCGGTCTGAACTTAATCTCGCCTGCCGTGATCGAGAAATTGCAGATTCCTGATGAAGACCTCGAAGAGACGGGCATGTTTCAGGGGGTCAACCTGGGAAGAAGTCAACCAAAGGGAAAGGTCACGTTGCCCGTGACTTTTGGGAGTGATCTGAACTACAGGACTGAAAGGATTGTGTTCGACGTTGCCAAGATCCCCTTGCCTTCCAACAGGATCCTTGGCCGCCCAGCGCTGGCCAAGTTCATGGCGGCGTCACATTACGCCTACAACACCCTGAAGATGCCGGGGCATGTGACGATCATCACCGTCCCATCAGACAAGAAGGATGCGCTAATTTGCGCTGACCAACTCTACCAACAAGCAGTTGCAGCAGCCGCCACTTCTAAGGCGCTTGCTCCTGCCGCTGGAGCCCCGGGAAGGCAAAAGAAGAAGACCGGTGAGACCTCAGGCACCCACTCCGGCAAGCGCACCTCTTCGGAGTGTAGCGCTCCCGTCGAGGACATGCTAGAGAGCTCCGCCGACAGAAACAAGAAGTCCAGGGCCACACCACCGGGAACCAAGAAGGTTTCTGTCGAGGAGGACGGCACGGGAGGAGCTTTTACCATAAGCTCCACCCTTGACGACAAATAGGAAGACGCGCTCGTCACCTTCCTGCGGGCGAATGTCGATGTGTTTACATGGCAAGCATCCAACATCCCCGGCGTTCCCAGGGAGGTGATTGAGCACCACCTTGCTGTCTGTCCTCATGCGTGGCCCGTCAAGCAGAAGGTCAGAAAGCAAGCTTTGGAACGACAAGAGTTCATCACAGAGGAGATCCGAAAACTGGAAGCAGCGGGTTTGGTAAGAAGAGTGCTCCATCCAACGTGGTTGGCCAATCCGGTGGTAGTGCGCAAGGCAAATGGGAAGTGGAGGCTGTGTATTGATTACACAAATATTAATAAGGCTTGTCCCAAAGACCCCTTCCCATTGCCGCGCATCGACCAGATTGTTGACTCCACAGCTGGGTGTGATCTGTTGTCATTCCTTGATGCCTACTCCGGCTACCACCAGATCTTCATGACAAGGGAAGATGAAGAGAGAACGACATTCATCACCCCATGTGGTACGTATTTCTTTATACGGATGCCTTTCGGGTTGAAGAGTGCTGGTTCAACGTTTGCAAGGGCGGTCCAGATTGGTTTTGAACCCCAGCTCCATAGAAATATGGAAGCTTATATGGATGATATAGTGGTCAAAACCAAGAACAAGGCAACCCTCATATCAGATTTACAAGAAACATTTGCAAACCTACGCAAGATCAATCTCAAGCTGAACCCTGAGAAGTGCGTCTTCGGCGTCCCGTCTGGCAAGCTTCTTGGGTTCTTTGTGTCACAGCGTGGGATAGAGGCCAATCCGGACAAGATCAAAGCTATAGAGCAGATTGAAGCGCCCAAGCGAGTCAAGGATGTGCGTCGGCTTGCTGGTTGCGTTGCCGCCATGAGCAGGTTCATTTCCAAGTCCGCCGAGCATGCCCTTCCCTTTTTCAAGATTTTGAAAAAGGCGGGCCCGATGGAGTGGACGCCAGAAGCCGAAGCAGCATTGCAAGATTTGAAGAGGTACCTCTCCTTCGCGCCAATACTAGTTGCGCCTAGGCCACAGGAACCGTTGCTGCTATACCTGGCGGCAACGAACCAGGTGGTCAGCGCCGCACTAGTGGCGTAGAGAGAAATTGATGATGAGGTAATAGCAGCGATGGAGCCCGATGCCAGTGATGCCGAGATGACGCAGCCAATTGAAGTGCCGCCGAAGAAGAAAATGATGCAGCACCCGGTCTACTTTGTTAGTTCCCTCCTGCAGGGGGCTAGATCGAGGTACTCCGGTGTGCAGAAACTGCTCTTCGGCCTTCTTATGGCCTCGAGGAAGCTGCTTCACTACTTCTAGGCACATGAAATCATTGTCGTCACTCGCCTCCCTCTGCAACGGATATTGCACAATCCAGACGCAACGGGAAGGATCGTAGAGTGGGCACTGGAACTGTCCAGCTTTGGCCTCAAGTTTGAGAGTACCTTGATGATTCACAACCGAGTCCTGGTGGAGTTCATTGCAGAATGGACTGCGACGCCTGACGAAGAAACCCAAGAGACTGCTCTCCCCGGCAAGGAGGCAAGTTGCGACTGGATCATGTACTTTGATGGAGCTTTCTCCTTACAGGGCGCCGGGGCTGGCATACTTCTTGTCGCGCCCACCTAAGAGCACCTCAAGTACGTGATCCAGATGCACTTCCCCAGGGAGGTGTCAACAAACAATACGGCTGAGTACGAAGGGCTGCTTGCCGGTCTTAGGATCGCGGCGGACCACGGAATCAAGAAACTCGTCGTTAGAGGCGACTCGCAACTTGTCGTCAAGCAAGTCAACAAGGATTACCAGAGCCCGTTGATGAAGGCCTATGTCGATGAAGTGAGAAAGCTGGAAGAGTGTTTTGACAGTATACAGGCAGAATACGTTCCCCGAGCGGAGAATGATGTCGCCGATTACCTGTCAAAACGCGCTGCCCTCAAGCTACCTGTGGAACCAGGTACCTTTGTGCTTCGGCTAACTCAGCGATCCGTTGATCCATCAATAGAGCAGAACAAGAGGAGAAAATCAGGGCCCGGCAAGTACTTTCCCGCCGAGCTCCCCGAAGCCGCCGGCAAGGATGTTGCCGGAGACACTGAGCCCGCCACGGGACGGCTAGCTCCGATAGAGCATCAAGCTCTTGCCATGGAGACAGCTGCTTCGATAGCGGAGGAAATGCCTTTAGTCCTCGCCGTCGAGCCCCAGGCTCCAGCGTGGGCACAGCATACCGTCCGATTCCTCCAAACAGGGGAACTTCCTGAGGAGCAGGAAGAAGCGGAAAAAGTAGCCCGTCGCTCTACTATGTACCAGTTCGTCGATGACGTCCTCTATAGAAAGAGGCCGAACGACGTGAAATTGAAGTGTATCCCTCGAGAGGAAGGACTGGGGCTGTTGGCGGAGATACATGGAGGCATATGTGGATCCCACATCGGGTCAAGGGCCCTTGCCGGCAAAGCGTTTCAGCAAGGCTTCTTCTGGCCCACCGCCCTCCAGGATGCGACGACACTAGTCACAAGGTGTGAAGCGTGTCAGTTCCATTCAAAGAAGCTTCATCAGCCAGATCAAGCCCTTCAAACAATTCCTCTCTCCTGGCCTTTCTCGAACTGGGGGCTCAACATACTGGGCCCTTTCCCCGCGCTGTCGGGGGCTTTGAGTACTTGTACGTTGCAATCGACAAGTTCACAAAGTGGCCAGAGGTGGAAGCAGTGAGGAAGGTCACAACACAGTCAGACGTCAAGTTCTTCAAAGGACTAGTGTGCCATTTTGGTGTACCCAATAGGGTTATCACCGACAACAGCACGCACTTCACAAGCCACACCTTCATGCAATATATTCAAGACCTTGGCAGCAAGGTCTGTTTCGCTTCCGTTGCTCACCCACGAAGCAATGGTCAAGCTGAGAGGGCAAATGCTGAAGTACTGCAAGGCCTGAGGACAAAGACCTTTGACAGACTGCACAAGAGTGGAAGGCGCTGGATTGATGAATTGCCGGCGGTTCTTTGGTCAATCAGAACGACACCAAATCGAGCAACCGGCCAGACACCCTTTGCCCTGGTATAAGGGGCAGAAGCAGTTCTCCCCATGGAACTCATATACGGGTCACCTCGAGTACTCGCTTATGACGAGCTTGAGCAAGAGCAATTGCAGCAAGATGACACAATGCTCCTTGAGGAAGATCGTCTTCGGGCGGCTGTGAGAGCAGCGCGCTACCCGCAAGCCTTGCGCCGCTACCATAGCCGCAAGGTTCATGCCCGAAGCTTTGAGGAAGGCGACCTTGTTCTTCGGCGCGTTCAATCGGCCAAGAATTCCAACAAGTTGACGCCAAAGTGGGAAGGCCCTTATCGGGTAATACGAGTCACCAGGCCCGGCGCAGTCCGCCTGGAGACCGAAGATGCCGTTCCGGTGAGTAACTCCTGGAACATTGAGCATCTTCGCAAGTTTTAACCGTGAGGCGCGGCTTGCCGGGCCCCCCGGCAAGCCACCTTTTGTACGAGCCTTGCCGATGACGCATGTAACCCTCTGTACAAAGCCAGGCGCAGACCCTGAGCATAAATAAATGAAGCGCTGGCGCCCTAAGTTATAGCATGCATGCTACGTCGAGTCTCATCCTTGGTTAGGGTTGATAGTGCTTAGCAGCGACTAACCCCTAGCTTAGAGGTCGAGTGTGCGTCTCTTTGTCTTTCTTTTGTCTTCTTTGGTTCACAGGACATGGAGATATCCATGCCGAACCACTTGGGGAGGAGAAAAAAGAGGAACAGACCAGCATCTAGCCCCCGGCCTTGCCGCCCACCCTCTTCATCTTCCGTAGCCTCCCAACGCCAGCCGCCCAAGGAGACGACCCCGGGAAGTTCAGGGAGCCGGCGACATGGATGATGGGGTCGCCGGTGCCGCACAGAGCGGCACCCGACACCTAATCAGACCTGTCATCCTGCCGCCTACTACCCTCGTCCTCGTTGCCGCTGTCCTCCTCGTCACTCCCGCCCGAGGAGGAGTCTTCACTATCAGAAGAGCTCTCCACGCAGCACCTTGCACGGGCCCCAAAGAGCCCAAAGACCTTGACAGAGAGAAGGCCACCCTCCATCAGCTTAAAATGGAGAGTGAGCCCCTCCGTCAAGTGGTGGATATGAGCAAACGTGTTCCATCCCCGACGAAGATACATCACGTGAGGGGCAGGGAAGTCGACGTGGACCCATGTGCCACTGATCCCGCAGCCCCTCATGTGTAGCCGCAACGACTCCGGCGGATCCAGCTCCATCTCCCGCGCAAATGGAGTCGAGACACGAAGGCGACGGCGCGGCGGCCGGCGCAGCTTGACGAAGAACTCACAAGGGTCATCCTCAACATGGCCCTCCATTGGAGGAGGAGCTGCTGGCGGAGGCGAGGCCGGCGCGCCGCCCCGTCCTCCCCTTCCCCGAGTGCCCCGACCTCGCCCACGGCCTCGCACCCTCCCCCTTCCCCTCGTGGCTGGCTCTGCCACCGCAGGCGCAGGAGAAGGAGGGCCGCGTTGTCGAGCGTCGACCCTCGCCGCCACTGTTGAAGGACCGGGATTCCCTATCTCCATGACGGATGGAAGGGAGGAGCAGAAGCTGAAGGAAGAAGAAGATGAAAGAATGCGGGACGCCATCCCCCCTCCCGCTCTTTATAAAGGATCAGGGTTGGGGCTCGGCCGCCCCGCTCGGCCAATCAAGATACGGAAGGCGCGGGGAGCCAGGACCGACCCGCCGCCCCAACCAGCGATGGCCCGGTTTCCCGCCTCCACCGTTTGCCACCCCAGGCGCAAGGGAGACACATGGCGGACGTGCAGAACCGAGGGGACGGGTGAGACGACCACTCCCCACCCCGTGATCGTGGGGAGTGGACGCCTTGAAGACTGCGCCTCAGCCCCATTCAGTAAATGGGCCGCGCCTCCATGCCTCCCTCCATTTATGGGCAAGGTGCGAACCGCCCCTTTACTACGACGTGACGCATGCCTGCGGGAACCAACCCCACGCATGCCGCCCACGTCCCACGCAGCTCCCCACGACGCGCCACACGCGGGAATCGTGGGAAGCGCAGCGCGCGAAGAATCTTACCGCGGTAAAAACCGCCCTGCCTGCCCGCACACCGTTTTTGGGCCTAGCCCAACAACGCGTTGCACTTATGTGTGGCCCAGGCCCGGGGGCTCCTGTCGGTGTACAAAAAGAGGGGTACACTTTTTTTACCCCTATAACTATGCACGGGCAGTCTGAGCCGCGGATACCACCACACCAAGAAAGGCAAGGGAGGTGAGCCAGGGTAAGACCGAAGCTCAAGAGAACTAGAACGACAACAAGGCCAAGACCACGAAGAGCAAAGGTGACGAAGCGGATTCCCCCGGCAAGATCCTTGCCGGTGGACAGTTCTAGCGGCCCCGGCAAGACCCTTGCCGCGGCGACTCATCCCGCGCCTACGGAGCAAATCACCCTTGAGTCCACTGCCCCCAAAGGGCAAGGATTCGGGAGACATCCCCGTGGCGGCATGCAGATCTTTGTGAAGACATTCAAGATCAGATACGCACTAAGGAGACGACAACCCTTGGCGGGATCCCAACCGAGGAAGACCACAAGGCCCCCGGCAAGCGCCTTGCCGGGGATGACAGCAGGCGCCTCGGCAAGACCCTTGCCGGGGCCCCGGCAAGGCCCTTACCGAGGACACCCGCAGGGCCACCATCAGGCCCACGCCGACTAAACCTCCACCACCGCATGCATGCAGCTGCCGACCCAACCAGCTGGGCAGGCACCCGCGTGGCGGCATGCATATCTTCGTGAAGACCCACCACTGCGCCACCTCAGTTGCCTGCCTACCTATGTGGCATCGCAGGCGTCGCTGGCCAGGGCGCGTGTCGACACAAGAAGGAGCAGCGACGGACGAGACAGGTTTCTCCCCCATCCCCGATAAAGCAAGGACACCTAAGCAAGACGCATTAAATGCGCCTTGTCATGTGATGCAAGGGATAACCTCGCAGCACTGTACCCTTTCCACCTCCTGTGTGCCACTATGGCAACCCCTTTTTCTATAAAAGGAGGCCCGAGGTGACCAGAGGAAGGATTCGGCTTTTTGGAGCTCCTCACGCCCATAGCTAGCTCAAGAACACAAATATACAATCCACCAAAGCAGGAGTAGGGTTTTACGCATCCTCGCGGCCCGAACCTGGATAAACGAACCGTGTGCTATCTGTTTGATCCGCTCTTCTCACGAGCCCGCGCCCCGCTAACCACACTAGGGATTCTTGTGATCCCATAGGTGTCGTTCCCATCGACAGTATTAATATGCATAACGGATCTGAACATATGATATTCCGCCAAGTAAACCAACTAGCATCAACTACAAGGAGTAATCAACACTACTAGCAACCCACATGTACCAATCTGAGGCTTTGGGACAAAGATTGGATACAAGAGATGAATTATGTTTTGAGATGACATGGGGCTGGTGAATATGTTGATGGAGATTGACCCCCTGCTGATGAGAGGATCGTTGGTGATGACAATGGTGATGATTTCCCCCTCCCGGAGGTAAGTTTCCCCGGCAGAACAGCTCCGTCGGAACCCTAGATTGGTTCCGCCAAGGTTCCTCCTCGTGGCGGCGGAGTTTTGTCCCGTGAGCTTGCTTATGATTTTTTCCTAGACGAAAGACTCCATATAGCCAAAGATGGGCATCAGAGGGCCACTAGGGGGCCCATGAGGCAGGGGCGCGCCCAGGGGGTAGGGCGTGCGCCCACCCTCGTGGATGGTGGGTGGTCCCCGCTGCTACTTCTTACGCCCAATATTTTTTATATATTCTGAAAATAATTCTCGTGGAGTTTCAGGACTTTTGGAGATGTGTAGAATAGGTCTCTAATATTTGCTCCTTTTCCAGTCCAGAATTCCAACTGCCGGCATTCCCCCTCTTCATGTAAACCTTGTAAAATAAGAGAGAATAGGCATAAGTATTGTGACATAATGTGTAATAACAGCCCATAATGCAATAAATATCGATATAAAAGCATGATGCAAAATGGACGTATCACCTCCTAGCAAGGATGACGATGAGCCTCGTCCATTGAACACAGGGGGGCAGAAGAAATTTCTCCTCGAGGTAAAAAACAATGAATATGATCTATGCCACTCATATCCCTAAGCGGGAGCGCAAGCGCGCACTAAGGGACGTCTACGCCATAGAGCCAGTCATCCCAAAATTGAACCCATGGCTGTCTTGTCCGATCACTTTTGATCGCATGGACCATCCGACCAGTATCCATCATGGAGGTTCGGCAGCATTGGTCCTCGATCCAATCATCGACGGATTCCATCTCACGCGAGTTCTCATGCATGGCGGTAGTAGTCTTAACCTGCTTTATCAGGAAAACTATCCATAAAATGAGTATCGATCCGTCAAGGATCAAACCTACTAAAACCACCTTTAAAGGAGTAATACCCGGCGTGGAGGCCTGCTGCACAGGGTGAATAGTGCTGGAAGTAGTCTTCGGCGCACTGGATAATTTCCAAAGCGAAGATTTGATTTGTGACATCGTCCCCTTCCAAAGTGGTTATCATGCACTGCTCGGATGAACCGCTTTCGCCCGTTTTAATGCAGTCCTGCACTAAGCTTATCTAAAGCTCAAGATGCCCGGACCACGCGGTGTTATAACCGTCAATGGAAATATGGAGTGCTCCCTCCATACTGAGGAGCATACCGAGGCCCTCGCAGCTGAGGTACAGGGTGGCATTATCAAGCCAAATACTTCATCGGCCATCAAGCCCCCGTACACTGTCAAATGAGTCCGGTCTACCCTG
Source organism: Triticum dicoccoides (assembly GCF_002162155.2). Classification (NCBI taxonomy): domain Eukaryota; kingdom Viridiplantae; phylum Streptophyta; class Magnoliopsida; order Poales; family Poaceae; genus Triticum; species Triticum dicoccoides. The sequence continues at coordinate 527,730,280 of NC_041382.1, forward strand.
CAGAACGACACTTCGGCTCATCCAGAGCTAGACTAGCAATTGGGCCTCCGTCAAAACCCCCACCTAATTGTGGCATATGTACCGCGCATGCATAACTATGGACTAAAAATACCATGGGCAAGGACGGAGGCACACTAAGGACAAGGCCCACAATACGGCTCGACCCTATTCGGACCTTAATCTTCTTCTTCTCCCTTTTTCTCTTTTCTATCTTATTTCAGGTTCTTTAAAACCTAGATCACTTTTTGGTGGTACAAGGTCCTTTTCCTAGGCCCCTTCCATATATACGATCATTGATCCTCTCAAAGGATCCTTCACCAAGGTGAAAAGCGGCGCAGATGTGCTGCGGGGTGTCCAAAGGATCTTCAAGACCACCCCTTTTTTAGGACCTGTGTACAGATTTCCCTTGCTCACAAATTCTTGGCATGTACAATAGCCTTGATTCTTATGGCATTCTTTGTAAGAGCATGTTTCGACGTATCAATCAAACAATAGTGGAAACTGTTTTGTCCAACTCTATTCGGTATCGGCTTATTTCATAAATCTGTATCCCCTCTTCATGTAAGATTGACATAATACAACTCAACATAAATTGTCAGGGGCTCTATTCGGCCACATATATTTAAAAAAAGTCTGAAAACTTTTACAGTATACTTCGGCGTCCCGAATACTGCATTATATGCATCGGCTCAGAATCATGTCTTTGGTCAATAGTTGGGTTGCCCGACTCCTGTGGTTACCACCTCACGTTACGCTTGTTCGACTAAGGTAGTAAAGGGAGAACTACTGCGATTGTGTTTCTGGTTTGTCAGGTCAAAAACACCTCAGTAGAGAAAGTCAAAAACTGACTGTCATGATATAGTGAGAGTTGGTCTGTGGTTCGGTGACTTACTAAATCTTTTGCCATTTTCTTTCCGCATTGTATGAAGGACTGGCTTCCATCCAGTCACGCGCCTAAGGCATCCAAGATTGGATAGTCGCACATGCACCACGGGCTAGCTTATAGTCCCATTGTCAAACTCCTATGGCTAAGTGAGAGTGATAAAGCCACATAGTCTGATTGCCTGGTTCACTGCACAGACACCTCCTTTGTAGAGAAAGACGTTGGGTCAAGTGTGGTCATGTGCTATTCCGAACACCCCCGTAGTATGTACATGGGGGCTGAAGCCGATGACTGCCAAACTTTCAAATATAAAAACGGCCGCACACGAGGAAAATAATTTCAGATAAAGGCACAAATATATTACAAAAGCCTTGGTTCAAAAATTCTGGGCAGCTCGGATACATTCATTCAAACATGACATCTTTCGAGCATTTACCCTCTATTAAACGGGCACCCTCTAGGACGTCTTCGAAATATCCCTCCAGCTTGTGGTGGTCCTTGCCTTCGGGTGGGCCCTCTACTTCCACGACGGCAGCCTTCATCTTCGCCCAGTGCATCTTGACACGGGCAAAGGCCATCAGCGCACCCTCAATGCACGAAGAGCGCTTCACAGCTTCAATTCGGGGTAGGGATTCGGCAAGCTGCTTGACCATGCCGAAGTAGCTACTAGGAATGGGTTCGGCTAGACATAGCCGGACTACAATGTCCTTCATGGCCAGGCCAAACATCCGATGCAGTTCCGCCAGCTGCATCATCTGGTCGTTCAACAGCGTTGGACGCTCCAGCGCCAAGTACTGTGACCAGAAGAGTTTCTCCGTCGTGTTCCCCTCTTGGGCCCGGAAGAACTTCGCAGTGTCGGTGGCGCTCTTCGGAAGATCTGCAAATGCGTCTGGAGAACTCCATAGTCGAGTGAGCAGGGCATATTTTTTACTGCCGAATTTACTCTGTAAAAGAAAGGGCTTACCAGCCGCTATCTGTTCGGCCTGCTTGATTTCCTCACGAGCCGCCCGGGACTCGGTCCGCGCCTCCTTGGCCTCCTGAAGAGCCTTGGTGAGATCCACCGCTTGGGTTTTATTCTTCTCCTCCAAGCCCTCACACTTTCTAGCGGCATCCTTGAGCTCCTGCTCCACTTCGGTCACCCGCTCCTCATACTTGCGACAGGTGACCTTCTCGGCCTTTAAATCCGCAGCCGCTTTGTCCGCAGCCGCTTGGCTCACCCGTGCCTGCTCCTTGGCTTGGGCAAGGGCGCTCTTCAGGGTCTTGACCTCGGCCGCACTACCTGCAAATATGATCAGGGCAACACAGGAGATTAAACTCCGCATTGGCATATTACTTCAGGTGTGTAAACAATTATTTGAAAACATACCTTGCGCCTCATCAAACCGCTTGTTGATGCGGATGAGATCCTCATTGGCCAGATCCAGCTTCCGCTTGTGTTCGGATACTTCGGCGGCCTGGGCGGTCGCCGGTAACAGTGAAGCCTGTTTATCAAAATAGACAAGTATGTTATCTCCTGCGAGTATTACTTGATCCTCTGTTCGACCTTTTTTCAAAAGCCGAACAGAGTCTCAGGGGCTACTATCTATACACAGGCATATTTTTTGCATATGCAAAGAGGCTAAGAGTATTACATCGCATACCTCAAAGCCTGTTAACAGGCTGGTGAAGGCTTCGTTCAGCTCGCTTTTGGCGGACTGAACCTTCTCAACCACCGTACCCATCAGGGAACGGTGCTCCTCCACTAAGAAAGCACGTCGAAGTGCTTCCACCAAAATGTCCGGTGCCTCCAGATTGATGGAGGTCGCCGGTGGAGTCGATGCTCCCCCTCCTTCAAAGGGGGTTGCTCGCTCGATTCTAGAGCCGTGTGGGTCTCCAAAATGGTGTTCGGCTGGGGCCGAATTGGTCATGGACGTCGTCATCAGTCTCCATGGGGGTTGGTTCCCCAATGTTCTCAGCAGCCAAGGCGTTACCCTCAAGCGCCATCTTGGCGGCCTCCCGCACCTCTCCATGGCCCAGAGAGGCCCTTCGGGACAACACTTCAGTGTCGTCCATGGCGGCTGGTGGAGAGGCACACGGAGGCGTCTCGCTCTCCACCATCCCTGGCTCCAGTGAGTTCCCCGAAGATGATGATAGTTGGGGCAGATCGCGGACCGGACTAAAGCACACAATATAATGTGTTCAGATACAATCGTAAATACCGAATATATGTAAGGCATCCTTGGATACTTACGAATCGGCCTGGGGCGCCACGCGAGGATGGCTTCAGCATCCGAATCCGAGCCGTCCGAGAGGGATATCTTCCCCCTCTTGGGCGCCTCCTCCTCTGGGTCTACAGAGGTCGCCCTTTTCTTCTTTCTCCCCTTAAGGGGAGAATTGCTCTCTTCCTGCTCTTCGTTTTCATCTCCTTCGTGGGAGCAGGGAGCCTCAATTTCTTCGGACATAGCGTTCGAAGTACCTTTACGGCGAAGGCCACCTTTGGCCTCCTTGCCCTTCTTCTCCTGTGCCTGGTACGGCGCCGGGACCAGCATCCTCGTTAGCAGGGGAATGTCTGGGTCTTCGGGTAGCGGAGCCGAACACTTGAACGGCTCCACCTTCTTTGTCCAGCCCTGAATGAAGGACGGAAGGTTCAGCATGCCTTTTGATTTTCGAACTGAAGTTATGATCGGAAACTAAAAAACTTACTAGGATGGCCGGATGAGTGCAGTCGAGGCCGATGTCGTCGGTCGTCTCCAGCTACGACTTCTGGGCCTTGAAAAGCATCTTCCAGATCTTCGTGTGTCGTGCCGAAGAATCGCTGCAGGGTCTGTGGCCGTTCCGGATAGAACTCCCACATGTGGAGAGGCCGGCGCTGGCAGGGGAGGATCCAGCGGAAAAGCATCACCTGAATCACATCGGTGAGACTGGTGTTCTTCTCTATTTTATTTTTATGCACTTTTGCAGCACCATCACTTCATCGGACGATGCCCAATCCAGGCCCTTGTTGATCCACGACGCGAGCCGCATTGGGGTCCGGATTTAAACTCAGGAGTGGCCACCCATGTGGCGCCGTGGGGTTCGGTGATGTAGAACCACTCCTGTTGCCATCCCTTCACAGTCTCCACGAAGGCCCGTTTGGGCCAGGTGACATTGGGGAGCTTTCTCACCCTGGCGCCACCGCAGTCCGCATGTTGCCCGTCGACCACTTTCGGCTTCACATTAAAAACCTTAAGCCATAGGCCGAAGTGGGGGTGCGGAGGAGCGCCTCGCACACGGCAATGAACGCCTAAATGTGGAGGAAGGAATTTGGGGCTAGATCCTGGAAATCTAGCCCATAATAGAACATGAGGCCGCGGACGAAAGAGTGGAGAGGAAACCCTAGTCCATGGAGGAATTGGGGGATAAACACCACTCTCTCGCCGGGCTCTAGAGTAGGGATGATCTGCTTTTTAGCAGGGAGCCTGTGTGCGATGCCCGCAGCGAGGTACCCCACTTCCCAGAGTTCCCTGACGTCCTTCTCTGTGATGGAGGAAGTCATCCACTTGCCCTGCGAGCCGGATCCGGCCATGGCTGGAGAGGTTGGGTGGTGGGAAAGATTGAAGCTTGGGCACTGGAGCTCGAGGATGGGAAGGCTGAGGATGGAAGAAGGCGTGGGGTAAAAAGATGGATCTTTATTTGTTTATATAGGCAGTGAATATCAAGCGCCCCTGCAAGCCTTAAAACTTGCCTATTTCCGAGGGGTCGTGCGAATGGCACGATTGGATAACCTAAATCCGTATTGATGAGAATTCCGCAATAAGGGGGCATGATCTCTGCTTTGACAAGACATGACAATAGAGGCCGCGCCTCGAAATATGAAGCGGGAAGCCAAAAAATGGTTCAAAATAATAAAAAGGCCAGACGTAACGTTTCGCCAAAAAAGTTGTTAGTAGACATACTTTACTTTGATTAAGTATTGTACCCTTGTGGTTGAGGGTTGTAACTGTTATACAGAGCCGGATACAGTTATCTTACTCAGAAGACTGCTTTAAACTATTCAGAAGAGGAACTCGCCTTGCAATGCCGAAGACAAATATGCGTGCCGAATTCTTCGCCATTGAAGACTGGTTCACGGGCTACTAAGGGAGTCCTGGATTAAGGGGTCGTCGAGTGTCTGGGCTATGTAACATGAGCCGGACTGGTGGGCCATGAAGATACAAGGCAGGAGGCCTTCTCCCGTGTCTGGATGGGACTCTCCTTTGCGTGGATGGCAAGCTTGACGTCCGGATGTATAGTTTCCTTTCTCTGTAAACCAACTCTGTACAACCCTAGGCTCCTCCGGTGTCTATATAAACGGAGGGTTTGGTCCATAGAGGCTATCAGAATTTGCATAGGCTAGCCAGCTAGGGTTTAGCCACTACAATCTCGAGGTAGATCGACTCTTGTAATCCCTATACTCATCAAAGTCAATCAAGCAGTAAGTAGGGTATTACCTCCATCAAGAGGGCCCGAACCTGGGTAAACATCGCGTCCCCTTGTCTCCTATTACCTTTGATCCTCGGACACACAGTTCGGGATCCCCTACCCGAGATCGGTCGGTTTTGACACCAACAACCTCCTCTGGCCATCTTCATCCTTGTTGTCCACATCGTCAGACAATACCTATACAAATAGTAAAACTAATTTGGCATCAAATCAATGTATACATGTCGTGTAGTAGGATTATGAATTTATGGCTATTTATTTATACATATCCAAAGATTATGGTTCGATTTTTAAGCATTGTCGTCTATGTACAGACCAATCTTGAAGAAAATAATGGCACAAACATATGTAGGCCATTCAAAATCAATTGTCAAGTCCTGGCTAGGAATTACTAGCACGAAAACTAACCCTAGTCGGATTACTAGCAGAAATAATTTGCACAGATGAAACAACTAATCACGTATCACTTGTACCATTCAAACAATCAATACACTACACGGATCTAACAAACTTACTCAGATTTCATGGATTGGGAGAACATAACCATAGGATTTCTATTCCAAAAAGGGGTAGGCAGGAGTAACCAGAGAAACCCTAGGATCTATTTGACACATAAATGGGTATAGATGACTAACCAGTTGTTCGTCATCATCGGAGTCATCGCCGGGGTGGTCATCGGAGTTGTCGCCGGGGTCGTCGCTAGAGTCGGTGTGGAACTCCGTCTCCGGCTGTGGAAGCTCGACGCCGTCGATGACGTTAGGGTGAAGCAATAACTCGCCGTCGGTGACTGCAACCTCTGTCTCCATCTCCACATTGTGCTTCGGTGCTTCAGCAGCCCCGACATTGCCACTCCCTCCGATGGGGTGCTTTGGTGGTATCCTCATACACTGACGGCTTTGAGGACTGAGAGCGGCGTCGAGGATGCAAGCGGAGAGAGAGGATTATGGGTGCGGCGAGGATGGGGGCGGCTTCTCGGGCACACCATTAATATGGGGTAGTTGGAGAGAGGCGGGCGACGGTCAAACCGCTGACTCGCCTCCCGGTGAGCCTGCACACCGGACTGCTGGCATGCCTACTGTCGTTTCACATAGCTACTCGCACGCCTCCTGACGACACTGCGCAGTGAGCATGCCTCCATCAATTCAAACACCTGCACGCACGCCTCCCGGTCTGCCTGCGCACGCCTGCTCGCACGGCACACGGGTCACGTGGCAGCACGTATATTATTACTTAACCGAAGCATGGCACGTATCCATTGTTGGTCTAACGCTCACGGTTCGAATAAATAATCCATTTGGGATATTGGTTCCTAATTATTAATAATCTCTCGTTTGTAATTAGATAAACATTACATGAGAACTGGTCTCAAAATTGACAAAAATAAAGTACAATGCCACTTTGTATTGGTGTCCATATGACAACATGATAAGTTTCATGAACTTCAAATAAGTTTTGGATGTACTAGAATTTAAAAATCAAGATTCTCAAGGTTTGAAATTTCTTGCACGGGGAGTAAAACATGCACCCAGTGAGACACATGTGTTTTTGCAATCCCTTTAGGTGCACTGTCACGTGTGCATGTAGCTCAAATTAGATTTTTGCACATTATACCAATAGAAATTCGATCAATTAATGTACTAAAATGTCTTAATTATATTTGCTTTTTTGAAATTAACACGTCCCTCCTTTGATAACATATGTTCACTGCGGGATAATTTAACATGCATCGTAGTTGCGGTGGATTCGCGGTGTGTGTGTGGGTGTGTGCGTCTAGGGGGTGGTGAGTGGCTCGCATTACACTACGAGTTGTGAGCCACCGTGTGGGTTGGCCATTTTGTTAGGCAGGTGCCACATCAGAGTCGTGAATTCGTTATTTAAAACATTACACAACCCTTGCATACATACATGTTTTGGCCACATGCAGTCGATGATTGTCCTACATGACACTCGATACTCGCGTGTGAAGCTTTTCGTGGGCCCACGAGGTCATCATCCATCACTTTGACGACAGCCAGCAGTGAGGTTAATTTGACCAGCAAGGTAGAATCTTTTTTGTTTGTGTTATGGTGGTATATAGTACGCGTCCAAGAGGTGGGAGGGGACTTGCATATATACTATATGTACGCGTCTGTGAACAAGTACACCTCACTCAGTGTCGGGACTTTTTGGTTTTCGAGACACGTGCCACATCAAAGTTGTCAAATTGGCTATTCAAACATCACATGACACCTCTTTGGCCCACATGCATGCAGGCAGTGGTTATCCAAGCTAGGACACTCACATGTGACGCTTCCATCTATGGGCCCACGAGGCCATCGTCGATGCATGCATCACTTTGACCTACATCAGGAGAGGTTAATTAATTTCACCATCGAGGAGGATTCTTTTTGGGTTGTATTACGACAGGAGCATATAGTATGCGTCGAAGAGGGGGAAGGGGACCATCATATGTAGTACGCTTCATAACCTCGCTCTGTGTGGGGGGTTTACGGTTTTTAGGCATGTGGCACATCAAAGTTGTGCATTTTGTGTATTCAACATATGTTTGGCCCCCATGCAAAGCGATGGTGGTTGTCCTCTCACACCCACTTAAGCGGTCATCAGCGATATCGATGCTTTCCATCTGTGGGCCCGCTTGGTCCATCACTACTTTTTGCCTGACAACGAGAGAGGTTAATTTGACTTAGGAGGGATTATTATTTTGCTTCTAATATGGTATATATATATATGTCATGCTCTGGGATGCCATCATACAGTTTGAGCACACACACATGCATTTGTACGCATGAATCCCTCCCATCGAGTCATAGCGGCTAGTACAATGGCATGTCATGAACCCATCTCGCTCTGTGTGGGGACTATACGATTTTTGACACACGCGCCACAACAATGTTGTGAAATGGTATCCAAACATGCATGCATGCATCACCTCCATACATATGCATGTAGTGGTTGCCTTCAAACGGTACACTCCCTCACGTGGTTATCAGCGACAAGCCTATATATTCATGGGCCCGCGTGGACATCCATGATCACCTTGACCGACAACAAGATTGGTTACCATGGCGGATTCTTACTTTGGTTCGTGTTATCGTAGTATAGGTCATGGTGAGATTCAGACCTAATTAAGTTTGAGCGCATATACTATGCACGCATGCATGCATGAATCCCCGTCGTCGGCTTGAAGTGTGGTGTATTATACATATGCATCGTCAATCTAATAACCCTCACTCAGTGTCGGGATTTCTAGTTCGAAATTATGGTGCCACATCAAAGTTGTTCCATTGTGTATTTAAAAACACACCTCTCCATATATATATATATATATATGTATATATACACACACACACATATAGAGTGGCACTATTCTGATCCCGGGATCAAAATAGTTATTTGGATCACGATCAGTCCTATATAGGGCTCTGTCGGGCCTCCCGAACTCTGGAAAACGCAGAAAACAAAACACCCGACCGGCCCATTCCCACCCCACCTCCTCCCGCACCGCATCGCTCTCTTCCTGGATCTCCTGACCACATCCCGCCGCCACCCCCCAACTCCAGCGCGGCCGCCGCCCCCGACCACATCGCCTCTCTTGCCGCCGACCAACAGACCCCAATGCCAGCGGGCCACCGGAGCCGCGGCACACCCACCAGAGCCGCCGCCCCCAGTCACGAGCTCCATCGTCGGCGGCCTAGCCCCTGCGCCACCTCTTCTCATCGGCTCTCGTCTACGAGCTCCCGCCTCCAGCAGTCGTCGGATCCCGCCTCCGCACACTGGATCGAGGGTGCCTCGTTCCTCCACGAGCCTGGATCCATGGACACTAGTCAGATCCAAGATGGATGGAGGGGCTCCCCCACGCGCCACGGTGTCGGCTGCTCTGTTCCTCAACGACCCACGCTACTCTCCGCTCGCCCCCTGTCTCCCCTTGCTTCCTCTGCTCGCTGTCCCGCGCGCCGGTGGATGAGGCTACCTACAGGTGCAATGCCTGACTGCCCAACATTGGTAGTCCCTCTCCAGCGCACCTTCCAGCAGCCACACCATCGTTGAACTCCATGTGTCGGTCGTGCAGGTCTGCCTTCTACCCATATGTGTGGCTGCAACAAGCTAGAGCGAACACTGCTCCTCTGCTCTCTCATGAACTTCAGATGCATCAGTGTTTGGACCAACGAGGAATTTTATCTGGGAGGCATTCCATGGAGAGAGAGACGCTGCAACCATTTTTTCTTGTGGATATTTGCACATTGTCGCCTTTCTGTTCTTGTAGCACAACCGCGAAGCTCAAGAAAATTTCAAAGGTTGAGATTTCACGGACAGGAACTTGATCACTTCTCATTCTTCTTCCCACTCAAAAAAAAGTGTGTATTTGTTTGTCTGGTTGTGTGCTCGTGCAAAATGCATGCGTGCATTGTTTTTCTCATTCCTGAAAATAAAACTATGAAGTTCACTTAAAAAATACTCGATGCTTATTAAAAACTATATTATTTTAGAAATAAAATTAAGAAGTTCAAATTTTAAAAAACAAAGAAGTTCTAAAATTTATTAAAATAAATAGAAACTCTTTATTCGAAATAAAAATGTGAAGTTTAAATTAGAATAACAGAGATCTCCAAAGTTTATAAAGAACTCATATTTTTTTCTTGTTACTGAAGAATAAAATGCGAAAGTTCAAAATAAAATAAAGGAAAACCTAAAAACATGATTTAAAAAAGAAAATTTTCTGTTTTTCAAAACACTAGAAGTTTAAAATTGAAATAACAAAGTAATTCGATGTTTATGAAAAAATCTAAGACTTTACCATAAAAAAACTAAAAATATTCGTCGTTATTAAAGAATCAACCATGAAGTTCAAGAACTGAAAAAAAATCAAATTCGATGTTTATTTTAAAATCAAACACGATTCTTTACTCAACAAAAAAATGTGAAGTTCAAATTAAAATAATGTAGAAGTTCAAAGTATATTAAAAACATCGATTTAGAATCTCAAAAAACAAAACAAAAAAAACAATGCCATTTCGGCTATTTTCCCCCAATACTAAGATCCGAACCAAGAAGTTCAATTTAAAAAAATGGAGTACTTCAAATGTATGTAAAAACGCAGGTTTTCTCATTACTAGAGAATAAAACCAAGAAGTTCAATTGGAAAAAGCGGAGCAGTTTGATATTTATTTTAAAAATCGGATTTTTAAAGTTATTAAAAAATCAAACCAATAAGTTCAATTTGAAAATAACAAAGAAGTTCGATGTTTCAAACAAAATTCCAATCTTCACATTTCTAGAAATACACAAAAGAAGTTCGAACACTAAAGTTAGAGCGATTTGATGCCTATAAACAATCAAATATTTTCACGTAACCGAGAAAAGTTCAGATTGATAACTGCCAGAATTCACGTACTACACGGTGTGCATTTTGTATGAAACAAAAAATGGAAAAGCAAAGAATAAACATTTTGTTGCTAGAAGTTCAAGTGCTCAGCCCGAGAAATTTAAAAAATTCTTGTGTGAGAGTTGAACAAAATACGTGACAGAAGTTCAAGACAAAAACAATGGGAAGTTCAACTAATACATGAAAATGCGTTTCAGATAGGAATATAAAGAAATAGAAAACAAAAAGCTTAAAAGGTTTGTTGAAAAAGTTTAAGTGCTCTGTCCGGGGAAGTTCAAAAATTCTTGCGAGAGAAGTTCACCTTGTATTTCCATGTTCGATTTTTTCCGTATAAAAATCGAATACAATTCTTTACTCAAAATATGAAAAGGTGAAGTTCAAATTGAAATAACAGAGAAGTTCGGAGTTTATTAAAACATAGGATTTACCTGTTAAAAAAAATAAAAAACACAAGCTATTTTTTGCACTTTTAAAAACAACTCATATATGAAAAAATGGTTGCTAGAAGTTGAAGTGCTCGGCGAGGAAAAGTTTAAAAAATTCTTGTGAGAGAGCTTCATCGTGTATTTAGATGTCGAAAATACAAAAAAACATATGTTGTTTTTTGTGTTTTAAAATAATTCTCTCAAACCAGAGAGAAGTTCAGAGTGATAACGATCGGAATTTCACGTACTACATGGTGTGTATTTCATATAATAAAAATACAATAAAGTGAAACAGAGTGAAGTTCAAACGGACATGCCCCAGAAGTTCAACTACTTCACGCAGTGCAAAAAACAACATGTCAAAAAACAGCACATCAAAAATAGAGTGAAGTTCAAACAAACATGCCCCAGAAGTTCAACTACTTCACACAGTGCATTTTCGTTCGCGATGAACGCATAAATCATGATCTCGCCATTTTTAATTTACCTCAAAATGACAGAAATATCATTTGTGTAAGTTCAAGTCCTCGGTCGGAGAAAGTTAAAAAAATTCTTGTGAGAGACGTTTGTACAAAAGGAAATATTATTTGTGTAACACTAACGAATGGATGAGAAAATTACAAACAAAAATACGTAACAGAATTTCAACGTGAAAACAGCAGGAAGTTCGACTACTACGCTGAATGAATTTTAGAAGAAAAACTTCTAAAATTGTCGCGAGTATGAAAAGATGATCAACACGGAAAACTTGCGTGCTTACTGCAGCTTTCCATCGGTATATCACCTGCACAATTTCGGTGAATGGATGGAGAGTTACAAGCAGTGGATGGAGACCTACGAGCAAAAAAATCATGTGAAAAACAGAGTGAAGTTCAGGTACACGCGCTGAGAAGTTCAGGTTCTTCACGCAGTGCATTTTCGAAGAATTTGTTTCGCGATAAAGGCAGAACGCATGATCCCTCCGTTTTAGAAATTACTTGAAAACAGCTAGGAATCAGAGAAAACCATCAACATGAAAAAGTTTCACATTTTCCGTAGCTTTTTAGCGGTATATTATTTGCCCCACTCCGATAAAGTTTTTAGAAATTACGGCGAAAAAACGTTTTTGCCATTTTCGAAACTTACTTAAAACCGAGAAAGAATTGGGAGAAACAATACATACCAAAAAAGTTTCGCATTTGTTCAAGCTTTCCAACGCAATATCATTTGCTGCATTCAGACGCACGGTTAAAAAATTAGCTCAAAAATACGAACTCGGTAGGACTTGGACCATTTTCTAAATTACTCTTAAACCATTCAAAATTACAAAAAAACTTTCAAGATGAAAAAGTAGCGCATTTTCATAAGCTTTCCAACGCCGTATCATATGCCTCCATTGGATTAGCCATTTAGAAGTGACATCGAAAAAACGAACTCAGCTATTCGGTTTACGAAATTTTACATTTTTTTTCAAATTACTCTTTAACCATAGGGAATTAGGGAAAACTTTCAACATGTGGAAGGAGCGGTTTTGCAGCAGCTTTCCAACGCCATATTATATGCCTCATTCCGATAAATGGTTTAGAAATGCGATCAAAAATACAATTCACGTTTTTTGTGCGAAGAAAAAACGGTTTTTAAAACTGCTCTTAAACAGCTTATATTTTGCCAAAAATTTAAGTTGGGTTATGATATTGGTGTCCATAGCTTTCCAACGGTATATCGCAAGCCCCATTTGGGCAATGTTGGCGGAAGTTCAACCTAGTTCACGGGGAAGTTCAACGTACTACTAGCGGGGCAGGTCAGGTTGTGATCAGAATATTATTCTGATCCCGTGATCAGAATAGTGTTTATGTATACATATATATATATATATGTATACATACATACATATATATATATATATATATATATATATATATATATATATATGCTTGGGCCACATGCTTGTAGTGGTTGTCTTCGGGGACTAGCTACTTGCGCGATTATTGGCGAGCTAGCCCATCTCTGGGGTCGCATGGATGGCCATCACTTTAACCAACAACAAGAGAGAGGTTGTACGACCAAGGTGGATTATTCTCGGTCCGTTTTATGATCCATCTTGGTGAGATGCCTCTCTGGTCCGCCGACTGAAAGTGTGTGGGGGCTGCTACTTCGCACTTT